>NC_056743.1:672267799-672388437 GCF_019279795.1 Protopterus annectens | reverse complement strand
GGAAATCTGGGACAAGGTGGTTATAACATCTATGTATTCTCCCTTAAAACCACAGAGGTTCCTCGCCAGGATAATCCAGAGCCTTAAACATCTGCCTTACACAGATAGGCTAAAGGCCCTGTCCCTCTGCTCAGTCTCCTACAGATTCCTTAGAGGTGACCTGTGTCTGGCATACAAAGCAATCTCAAACCTTGCCTTGATGGGACTGCTGCATATCCACAAGTCAAGCTCCACTCAAGTAACCTGTAAGAGCGACCTCAACCTGGTGTTTGATATCATTAGGACTTATTGGTGGGACAGATTTGTGTCCTAGAGACTCCCATCTCCATCAAGCAGAGGTACCTCATTAACCCTTTTTAAGCACAGCCTGAATAACTGGATGGGGAACAGGAAATACACCCCTGGGATTCTACCTGTGTTCCTGCTGGATGTTTGCATTGGGTGTTGACTTGTCAGGTCATGGGATACATTTTTGTCTAGGCTTGTAAGGGCCTCGGGGCCAATAGCCTGTTAACTTCTATGATCTGACAAAAGGATGATTTCGGCTTTATAAAAGCTTAATAAGCAGAGTGATCTCCATGGGTCGTATATTTCTGTTTTTCTCTACTCCCAAGAGTTCAGTTCGCTTACCATGTATATTCCACCCTGTCAAAAGTAGGCAGTAAGAAAGGAAACCCTACATCTTTCTCAAAGTTTGGGAAAAACTGTCAGTCGTAGATCTTGGTGGCCTAAAAGCATTTATTGTAAAAGAAACCTTTTGAATAGACATGGTGCAATCTTTTTTTACAGGAGGCTGGGTGTGCTGTTAGATCTTCAGTTTTTCTACTTCCCCATCATAATAGTGAAGGAATTGAGGAGGTTTCTGTGACTTTGGGTTGTAGCCAGTAATTGCCAATTCTGAACCACTCTCTTCAGTCTCAACTGAAACCCTGACTGTGTAAGTTTCACTAGTTGCAATGTTCCATCTCTGATCAACTGTTTTCTCTCCCCCATTTCAGATTGGGCTTTGCAAAAGGGGTATGTCTACTCAAACCTTTAATCTGTTGGCATAATGATGAATCTTGTGAAGTCCTAGTTTCTTACTTTCAACTTGGACCCCCTTGAATGTCATGCTTGTCTATCTCAAAACAAGACTTTTGTTTCCAGTGACTCGGGCAGATCTGTTCACCAGAGACTTTTCTAGGCTTTACATGTCATGTCTGCTTCCATTTTCACTCTTCCTTCTGCCAGATTTAATCTGTAGGTTCTTTGGTCAACAGTTGTCTCAATATCTCATTTCTGTATCCTGTTCAATTCATATTTGCAAGTCTTGTTTATTATTCTTGCAGTGGTAGTCGGACCACTCTCCAAGCTAGAGTTAGCGAAACCTTTTCCAGCTCTAAGCTCATCAGGCTCCAATCCTTACCAATGTATTTGCTCTGGATGTAGGATTAGGGGGTTATTTCAGCAGGCAGTCCATTCAGGCTGCATGGTTGCTTCAGGAGGCTTGCTGCTTTTGTATACCATTTTCTTGTTAGTGAAGGCAGTTTGCGGACTGTTGGCCTTTGTAGACTCAATCAAGGAAGTATGTGTTCATCCCTCCTGTGTGTGGAAGCTCAGAGTTAGGCAGTCTGCTGTCAAGATTATGCTTTCTAGTAGTGTGTGATAAAGCAAGGACTCCTGTGAACATTCTCTTTATGCCCCACAGTTGGTTACGGAGTCATTTGTGGCCTAGCAAATCTTTTTTACTTCTGGGGTATTTTAGTGTATTTTTGCTTTGCCTCTCTGATCAACATCAAGCTTCAGAGTTTTCTTCATGAAGCATTCTTTTTGGGAGGTGGGGCGGGCCAGAGGTGCCGTTTCACTCTGGCCATATTGAGTCCTTTTGCACTTTCCCTCTAATTTCGTTTTGAGTCAAGGTAATGTAAAGTAGTTCCCTTCTGGCCCAAAAAAACAGTGCTTCCTTTTCTGAGACCCTTTCTTCTGCAGAATTGTCATCCTCCTCCTCATGCAGGTCACCCAGACCTTAACAAGCAGAAACTATCAGTTCTGTTGATTGGTAAAGACTTTGCTTTCTCTTATAGGGTGGCTTCCAGTATTCTGTTTTTCTCAGAAGCTTTCTACCCAAAACTTAACATGGACCCATTTTTTTGTCTGAGCGGTTTAATAAAGGTATATACTGTTTTGTTGCACCCAATTCTGTTAGTCCTTCTGTATCCTCTCTGAAACGTTTGATTATTTTCTCTGGCCATTTGGCAGCTGTCTCAAACTTTCATTTCTCATTAGACTCTTCTTCCCTTGCTTTCTTAAAGTTTGGAAGGCCTTCTTATTTGGTACCCTGCACCTCAGGCCCCTAGTTAAAAACCTTGGCCCTCATTGGGACATTTATTCTTGAAACGTGTTACTGTTTTGTAGTATGAACCTGCTGCTTCTGTGGATATCAAGTTTCTGTCTTGACATAGCATTGTCCTGGTATGTATGACATCAGCCAAGAGAATACCCACATTTACAGCTTTCTTTCAAGCCTCCTTACTATTTATCCACAAGGAAAAGGTGAAACCTAGTCCTAGCCTGACCTTCATGATAAAAGTTATCAGCGTCCAATCTCAGCGAGTTGCTAAATCTACCTCCCTTTACTTTTAACCATGTTAAATGCATGTTAAGCATGGCTGTACAGAGGCAGCATAGATTTTGTGTGGACAGAACTTAAATCTGTTTCTAGGATGAGCTGTTGTTCATATCCTTAAGTAGAAAGTGTTTAAGTACATTCTTTACAGATGATTATCTGATGTATTATATTGTGTCACGGTAAATATGGAAAGCTGTTTTAACCTCTGTGCTTATTCCAGCAAAGCAGTAGCTGTTTGTGCTGCCCTTTATCTTAATTGTTAAGTTAATTTTACAACTAAACTTTGGTCATCCATGAATACATCTGCAAGTTGTCATAAGCTGGATGTTTATCTAGGTCTTATTTATTTTACATTTTATTTACTGCAGTAGCTAGTCAGGTTTGATCAGTGTACTATGGGTACAGCTTGGGAGAATACAGTTTCAAATACAAGCTATTACAATAACATAAAGATGATGCTTTAGGGAAGTAAGCATAAATGTAATGCAGTATATTGAAAGAGCGCATTAATGGCAACCTATTAGAATATGCATTATAATCCATTTGTACAAAAGTGGGAGACACCTTAGTAATTGCGGAAAATTTAACCATAATTATCAAAAGGTGTTTGGGGTTAGGTGATGTGGCCTACTGTTGGACACCTGTAGTAAGACCTCTTGTGGAGGAAGGCTTTGAATTATACTCTGAATATAGAGTAGCAGGATAGGCCCCTTAAGTGGGAGGGTAGGAATTACCAGAGTTTATGAACAAGCATTGCAGTGGTCAGTACAGTGAAGTTTGGTTTGTGGTGTTTGGAGGGTGGATGAATCTTCTAAAAGCGCAGGGAGGGGATATTTAAGATGCGAGTTGAATGAACGAGTCAAGTTGAAGGAGTCTGAAGAGTAGAGATTCCAATAGGACGTCATCTCTAAAATGTATGGTGTAGTCTTTGGTTAGTGTGATACAGTGGTGATCAGCGTCAAGGGAGTCTGTAATAAAATACATATTTTGTTAGAAATGGAGTGGTTAATTTTGTTTTGTCGTTTTGTTTGATGTGGTTGCTGTTATTGCATTTTCCAGTATGGCTAAAGATCCCATTTACCTGTGCCAGAATTAGCTGGGTATTTTATTTTAAGGAAGATGTTGCTTCTGTAGGGGTGTTAATGTTTATAGACTTGGGGATTTAGCTAGGTTTTGTGGAGTCCCAAACAGCATATATTTAGGTTTTGTGGGATTAAGAAGTAGGTTATCTTAAAATATCTTAAATTCTCAACCTCTAATGAACTTGCTCTTAGAATAAACAAAGTTCATAACTCCTATATTCTCCAGTTCTACACTATTCTGTATTCAAATGACTTCACATCCTGTTGGAGTGTTACTATTCTATGTTTTTCTTCTGTATATTTTTACCTGTTTAGAAGTATTGTAGCAGAACATAGGCTTACAGTTCTGTGTTTTCTTTTACATATTACTTGTATAATCTGATATCTTGAATTTTTGATATTTTGCAATAACTTTTAATCTCGTTAGTAGTATTGTAGTGGAGCTTTTCTCCTCGGGCCTCCACTGAAAATGGACATGTATCCAGTTGGACTAGCCCGGTAAACAAATGTAAAATAAAATATGTAAAAATAAAAGGTTATGACTGATCAGTCATCTGCGAAAGTAGTGGAGGTCAGTTTTGAGTAGGGATCATATTGTGGAATGAGTGAGGTGTGATCTAAAAATTATGCCATCTGTGTAGAGAATTAGAAGGTAGTGTGGTACTCTGAGATTGAGAACAGTGTTGGAAGTGTGTGCAGCCTTGTGACACACCCAGTAGCACTAGAAGTTTCAAATAAGGATGAGTTTTTCACTCGTGTCATTAAGGAAATGGGAAAACCAAGTAGAAGCTTAAGTGCTAATCCCCAATTCTTGTAGTTCATGAAGCAGGAAGTTGTGATCAGAGAGGTGAAAGATTTTAGTGAGCTCAGTGAAGAAAGGCCTGGTGAGATTGCCTTTCCTCTCTGAACATCCAGTAGGTTGTCATAGTAGTGTGGCCAAATCAGAAGCCATGCTGTTCTTATGGTTAGAAGGTTGTACTTTTAGATGTAGTCAGTGAGTTGGTCAATGTATATGATTTTTTCCCCCTCAGGATGGAGAATGGAAATGGGGTGAACATATGAGTTGAATACTGGTTTTGGTTGCTTAGATGAAGGCTTAATTGTAGATGGTGTTGTACAAGGCGGAGACTGTAGATAAGAAGCATAGAAGTGGAGAGAGTCCTTTTTGGTGTATATGAACCATTGGCAAAGTTTGTCGGAACCTGTTGAGGTTTCTGTAAGGATTTGATCTGGTAAAGGTTTAATGGCTTTGGAAGATTCCTTTCTAAACGTAGAAGGATAGAATGAATTGGGCACCCTACCTTTCTGTATAAAAGAGATGACTTGAGTTTTTAAGTAACGCATTGGTTGAAAGATCAAATTGAGACCACTAAGGGCTGTTGGAGAATTGGTGTTGGCATATTTTGTATCATATTAGGTGGTTGACTACTTTTCATTGATACTTTGATTTTATATGTACAAATGTTTGTCTGCACGTCACTTGTTTGGTTAGGTTATGTAGACTACAGAAGTTTGCCCAAATTTTGAGGAAGGGTTCGACTTTCCAAGTCTGCAAAGCTTCATTTCTTATTTGAGTTCATTGGTTATCCAGTTGTTGTTGTGTTTTGAGAAGATGTTTGGTAAGAAGAAAGAATTTGTTTTGCAGATCTGATAGGGTTTGAGTCTGGTATGTGGCTGCTGTATTGGGGTCTTGGATGTTAAGGATGAAATACCAATTGAAAGAAGTTAGGTGATTTTGAGATTGTTCTTCTGACGGTTGCTACGCAGGGGGTTTAGCAAGAGATTTGAGGTCCATCTTTGGTAAGTTTATCAGATGTGACTGTTGACTCCTTAGGATAAGAAAGTAATGTAAGAAGGTCCAGCTTGGGTGAAATATTCAGCAACCATCCCCCAACTTCACAGTTATCTCTTCTATAGCTTTATCTTTTCATATATTTTTTTTTCCTTTCTTTGTTGTAGTGTACTTCTTTGGTGAATAGCACTAAACAGAAGCAAGATACCGGGAGAGATTAGTGAAGCCTATTGGGATGGCTGAAGGTTTTAGGCAGCCTGGAGAAGTTTTTATACTAAGAGTGGCTGTTGAAATACAAGTTTGAGTGGCTTTAGCATGTTTGGCATGGGGTGCCAGAGATGGGCTGCCTCCTTACAAGAATATTAATAGTAAGTTCATAATGTCTGTTTAACATGAATTATACACTTTAACAGTTAGTATAGTTTTATATTTTTATTTAGTTATTACATTTTAATAACATGGGTAAGTGAACTTGGTTGACTGACCTTTTTCAACCATGATATAGGTCCATTGGGCAGTAGTTAGTGTCAAAGAATAATGAGTGAATATCGCGTCAGTTATTTACATAGCAGATAATGTAATTATTTCAAGAAGGTTTGAACAAAAGAAATGACATTATTGCATAATGGTTTGAAACTGTTTACAGTGAGCAGTTCGAACAGCATTTTGAGGCAGTTGGAATATTGGTTGAGCAAGAAACCATCATGAATTGTCGTAAGTGTTCATTTAACAAATGCATACATTTATCATTGCAGAGGCAAAGTGCATAGGCTGTTGTTGAAACAAGTGTGTTCTTAGTCTTTTTTAATCGCAGGAACAAGTTGATTCTTTTAACAGGAATTATTTTAGTAGCGTTTAAATGCTTCTGTGATACTTTCTTGTCTGACTGGAGCTGGTACTAGTGTTTGAGAATGCCCTTAAATGCTTTACTGTTTTGAATATGGCTTGATGAACTTAACCTATGACGTGTAGGTAAAGAGAAGCGTCATGTTTTATTTATTTATTTATTTATTTATTTATTTTTTTTGTCTGAGTTGTAATTTTGTTTTTAGTGGAGGGCAATGCCCCCAGCTTAATAACTTTGTAGATCTGTGTGGACCATATAAGAGTAGCCCTTTCATTAACTGGTAATGATTTAACATGTAGAAGCTGGCAGTGTTGGATTAGTTCAGTGACAAGTTAAGCAAGTCCGCAAATTTATATTTATTATTGTAGTGTTGCCATTGTAGTGCATGGTAGTTAGTGGGGAAAACCATATTCTGATTTTGAAATCTGTACATTCCTGACTATGGAGTAATGAGCAGTGGGTGTAAGGAAAAGTAGAAACTTTTGTAGCAGAGTTTAAGCTGTCTCAGGATTTTTCTTGATGATGTCAATGTATTTTGAGAAAGAGAACCTATGGGTTTCGGATTAGTCCTAGGCATTTTTATTCTGTTATAGCTGGCACTTGCCTGCCATTTTTGTGTGGTACATACATGTATGCATGCCTTCTTGGAAACTCTTACTTGTAGAGTTCTGAAAATCATAAGGTTAGATTTTAAGATCTTTAAGTTTATTGCAGTGGGTCCAGTTGCATAGCATTGGGAAGCTGCTTTGCAGTTTCTACTGAAGGATAGGTTATGTTTTTACAGGATCCTAAGAGAAGGTCATCTGTGTACATGATTGTATTTAGTTGAGAAAGGTCAGAAGGTGGATCATCATTAAAAAGTGAGAACAATAGATCCTTGCGGAATACCTGTTTTAAAGATTCCTTGATTAAGAAAGCATGTGGTTTAGGTCTACCTGAAATGTCCTGCCCTCCAAGTAGCTTTGGATCCATTTTATGGCTAGACAGCCAAAGCTGACCTTCCTTGACATATTAAGGAGAAGGCAGTGGTTGACCGCCTCAAAGGCTGTGGTCATGTCTATGAGCAGTACACCTTTTAAGTTTAGATTTATTCATATTATTTTTCTATATATTATCAATGGTTGTGTACAGGGTATTTGTGATGCTGAAGAAGTTGTGGAATTTGTAATGTTGAACACATTAAGTATGAGTTACTCCATGATCAGGTTTTTAAAATATGTTTTGTGAGTGGACAGAAGTTGCCTATTGAAATGTAGTCCTTGCATCCCTTGGGGTGAGAGGTTTTAGGCTGAGGGGAAAAAGACTGCATGCTTTTGAATAATGTGGGAAATATTTCAGTAGAAAATGGAAGGCTTGAATATATGTATTAAGGGGCCATTGATATGAGAGGCTGCTATTTTGAGAAACGTGGGGTACAGGTTAGAGAAGCTTGCACTGCTTTTAGTGCTTTTGTATTTTTACTGTATTTTTTTGGTGTTTTGCCTGAAATAGAAAGGGGGGGAGTGTAGAATGCTAGTGGTTTAAAGTTTGGAGGGGTGGGTCTGGGAAAACTAAAATGTGCTTATAAAAGGCGGGTTAGTTGGAATGGGGGCTTGGGGAGCAGAGTTATTGTTATCCGAGATTTTCTATTAAGAAATTTGTACACGAGTGACAAATTATGGCTTCAGTTTCAGTTTCTAGACTTAAGCAAAGATTACTGTGAACGGGTTGAGTGCATTCCAGAAAAGTGTTGAATTAACTGATGGTGCTACTTGTCTTTTTTTTTTTTTTTTTTTTTTTTTTTTTATGGGGTGGGGGGGGGGGGGTGTAGTAGGACTTGGTTGCTATTCTTGTCTTTTTTCTCAATTTAAGGTATACCTTCTTTTTTAATTGTTTGAGCCAGGTCCATTTTCCCCCAATCCTTCTTTTTGCTAAAGGAATGACTGCATCTTGTATGACGGTTAGGGTTTTTAAGAAGTAATTCAAGGTAAGATGTTGGAAAGATGATGCGGGACTAGTCTGCAGAAGTTAAGTGGTGTTCAGCAGGGTGGTTTTGAACTCTAGAAAGGGTCTATATGTAATAATAAAGGGTGGGTACTGTATTTCTTTATCTATCCATCCATCCTTGTTGAGCAAGTGGCAATTTGTCTCCTTAGACTATTTTTGTTGGGGAAAAAGACAGCATATTGTGTAAGGGTTAATTTTCTCTAGGAAGTAATTTGAAACAAGATTAAGGAATGTCTGAATGATTAGTGGAGATTACTCTGTAGAAGTTAAGCAGGTGCTTAATAGGTTGGTTTTGAACTTTGGAAGGGTCTGTATCTAATAACAGAGGGTTAGTGTTTCTTTGTTTTGTAGAACTGTTTTGACAGTACTGGACAGTAATTACTTGACATCAATTTCCTCCCATACAACTTAATACATCTGTGTGTTTTGTTTGCGATGATGAGGTTAAAGTCTGGAACTTCTGTTAAGGGGGTTGGTCTGGTAAGCTGTTTGATTAGGTTTGTGGTGTATGTGGTGTACAAGCATTTTATTTAGTAGGTATAGTGTTCTGTTGGTGGCATTAATATTGCAATCACCAAGAATGATGATATGTGAAACACCTGAAGGGAAATTTTCAATGACCAGTTGTTGGAGGATGGTGACTGAGGAGGGAGGGGGGATGTAGGCCACACACAAATGAATGTGCTAGGTCAGTTAGGATCCAGGGGAGAAGGGTACAGATGCCCAGGGTGCAGTGTATTAAGGAGGCATGATCAGCAGATGCTAGTAGTGCAGTACAGAACTGGCATTTAGAAATGAGTACTGATGTTGCATTTCCAGTCATTGCTGACTGTAGCAAGCCGCTTGTTTCAACTTTGAGTTGAGGGAGCTACAGTCCAGGGAATTGCACAGGGCACCGGTTTATCTAGCTGCTGTTATGACAATATGTTTTTGGTTGCCACAAGGCTTGAGCCACATTTTTCAGACAATTTTTCTAGGTCAGCTGCTTTGGGTTCCTGCGTAGGTCAACCTTAACTGAACAGGAACAGTAGCAGTAAGCTTCAAATGCTCATTTTTCTAAAGATGACAAGCTGCTCCTGGGTAAGAAAGTCACAAGCTATCAAGATATGATGCCTTTTACAAGACTGAATTATGTTAAAACTTGGTGTCCTCTTCCTTCAGTAGGAAGACAGGCTGCAACTTCAGTGGTGCAAGTGGTTTTAGCAGTACCCAGTAGTGTCTGCCTGTTTATTATGAGCGCACAAAAATGGCTTTAGCAGGCTGCAAAGTGTCCATATTGAAAAGACTGCCAGTGTTCTGTTGAATGAGATGAGACTTTTTTTTTTTTTATCTGTGACACTGTGTGGTGGGGCAGTTTTACAAGTCTATTAATAAAAAAAAAAACTGACGTTTAGTAGTGTGTGTGTGTGTGTGTGTCGCTTAATCACAAGTGACGCACTCCAGTCCTTTTTGTAGGGAGTAGAGGATAGTGTCCCGTTGCTACTTGCAATAAATTTCTAACTTGAAATGATTTCAGATGCTTGGGTGGAAGCCAGTGTTGTCTCTGTTCATTTAGTGCATTTTCATTTGTAGTGTAAGCTGTCATACATGACAGAATGCTAGGTATTGATGCTTTATGCTTTACTTTTTGCAGCAGTCAGTTCAGCAGGTGATGACGAACCTAGGAGAGACAGGTCGTAATGCTCGTGTGACTACAACCACTGGGGTGAGTATGTGAAATGCATTACTTTTAATTTAAACAGGTGGTTATAGTATTGTCTGAAGCTTATTTTACGATTGATACATTTTTCAAAACCTTTGTTCTTGTCACCACTAAAGTTGTCTGAACTTCTAGATAGGTGGGGACCAGTTGATGAGTTCTTGCTCTTAAGTTTGAGCTTCATCTAAAGGGCAGATGTGTGCTTTTTGCTTCAGCATTGCCCATTTGCTTTACATTTATTTGTCCCAAATTTCCAGCTGTTAATCTGGAAGGCCTGTATAAAAACATTGTTTAGCATGGGACGTGAGGCTTTATTTCTTTAAGTTGTGGTGTAAAGCAGACTTGTTTAGAATCTAAAGTTGCAGTTTCTTCTGATTGCTTTAACAGTGATAGTAATTGGGAACTTAGCTGCTGGTGAGGTGTCAGACATCTGGCCTAGCTTATAGGGCTGTTACTTCAC
The DNA here is from genome assembly GCF_019279795.1 of Protopterus annectens. Classification (NCBI taxonomy): domain Eukaryota; kingdom Metazoa; phylum Chordata; order Ceratodontiformes; family Protopteridae; genus Protopterus; species Protopterus annectens. The sequence goes on along the minus strand of NC_056743.1, from coordinate 672,377,963 downwards.
CCCTGGCAGGCTGATCCCTCTTCCGGAGGGACATCACCACACTCCTTATGTAAAAAGGAGCCAGCCTTCCCTTCTTTCTTGATGCAAACATTATTGGATGACTGCTCTGCTGCGGTGTTGAGCAGAGTCCTACTTTTGGGTGCAAACTTCAAAGCTTCTGAAGGAGATGAGTACCCCATTGAGGAACACTCATGTTGGTTTTCACGTGATCTTGTTGAAATGTAGTTTTTAATTCTGGTGTCTTGTAGTTGCCAGTTCTAGCCAATTTAATCCTACAAGCATCTCCTCCCATGAGTAGCAAGGGTAGTTTTTGTGCAGGTGTCTCATTCCATACAAAGATTTCCACAAAAAGTTTAGGACATATCCATGATGTGTCCATTTTGAGTTGTCTGCTTTAGGTTTAACAGGAAAACCTAACCTTAAAATAAGCAAAGTGGTACTTTGAGTCTACTTGAAAAAGAGGAAGCTGGATGCACTTTTTCAGAAGCCATCAGATCAAGTAAGCAGCAGCGATTATCCAGATTGGGAGTCCCTATGAAAAAATAATAAAGCCATGGATGCAAACCTGATGGATGAAAGAGAAGCAAGGGAATGAGGATAATGCTACGGTCTTGACTGGTCCCTCTTGAGTTAACAGGCCTGAAGATGTTGGGTCAGAGGAGGTGCTTACAAAACCCCTGTCCCCAAAAGTTGTTGCCCGTTAAGAGGCTGCTACACCTTTATCCATGAACATGTCCTCCTGGGCTGGTTTAGTTATCCCTGTGGTCACTTCGAGTGCTGGTCCTTATGCATCCACACCCAATACCTGGTTCCACATTACTGGGGGGGGGGGGGTGACTTCTTTTTCTACAACCAAGTCTGTTATAATTGAGACTGCAGACTGCCACAAGTTTCCACTCCCAAGGTGTAATATTCCACCATGGTGAGCATGCTTGAGGACTGGACACCCACCGTTACATAAGCCTTGCTAGTTTCTGATATTCAGACATAAAATACCTCCAATACTCCAAACCCCAACCCAGACTTCCATTCCAGTTTGACTTGAACCCATTTACCTTTTTTCAGAAATTGCAAGCCATGTCATGTCTGTCTGACTCTAGGTCCTTCTCGGATTACTAGAAGAACAAGCCCTCTCCATTTTGATAGACTCCTTTGAGTTAAGAGGGGAAGATGTGCTTTTATTTAAAGCTTGATGCAATTCAAATGACAAAGACTCCATGTATTCTGATTCTCCTACTGAAGATCCTCTCATTTGTGGATATGCTTGCTTTAATGTGGCTATTTTGCATTGCATTGCAAAAATGTCCTCTCTCAGCTGCAACATTTTAGTACTGTATTAGGCTTGGAGACCTACGCCAGTTGCAGTGCCTCCAGTTGTTGAATCATTTGTGGTGGCTTTTAATGTGTTATCCCTAGAGCCAGAGTTCTAATTTGTTGTTCCTGGAAAACTAGGTATTTTTAATAAGGTCCATAGTTCTTTAAATTCCCATACAACATTCCAGTGACAAGGGTCACTGTAGTGTTTATAGATCCTGCTGGGGATGGGATTTGAGGGTGGTTGCTGTGCCCAGGTCAGCTAATCAGTGAGAGAGTGGAGTCATGGACTTTTACTAGCAGATGGTCTTCACCTCAGCAGTCCATCCCTTCAGGGGCTGTAAATTGTCAGACTCGTATGGTCACGTACAAGGAGGACATCCTTAGCAGATGAAGCCAGTACTGGAGAACTCAACTTGTGGAACCTGAAGAGGACGTTAACTATAGTTGCCCTGACTGCAAGACCTTCAATCAAGTACACTTACTATGTTGTGCATGCAACACCCAGGGCAGCTGCTGCGATATCTGTGATCATGTGACTTGCCTGGTTGAGGATGCAGTCTATGACAGAGGATTGTAAATTGTAACCCCTTAATGCTCTGCTTGGCAGGGTGTTGCTGTTTGCCCCTACCCGTGCTGCACAGATACGAGACTGGAGGAAGTGTGTAAAACCATTGAAACTGTGAAGCAACTCTTCATTCACGCTAGGTGTAACAGAAGTTATCCAACAGTGTATTGGCCATTCTGACACCAGACAAAAAAAAATGGACAATAGAGAAAAGGCTTTTCAGAAGTGTAAATGGCAAGGCATTTAGAAAGGGAAATCTGAGGGACCTAGAGGGTCAGAATCCTGAATTGGAGAAGTGAACATGTTCCAAACCTGTTTACCCCTTCCCCACTCTATGTCCTTGAGTCTCATCTGTCTCCAGCAGACTTTTCCCAGAAAGATGAAAAAAATTAGAAGAAGCTGAATGGGGCTGCAAGTTGTTTCTGAGTGATATACAGGCTGCTTCTGTCATCTGTCCTACACTTAAAAATGTCTTCTCATGCCAAAGTTTGGTCATCGGGTGTCCCTTCTCCTGGAAGAGCAGCTTCAGCAGGCTGCAGTGGAATGGATTCTACTGAGACAAGAAATGGCAAGGTTCTGGTTATTTCTGGTACACACAAAAGAAGGACCTTGGAGATCTATCCTCAGTCTATCAAGTTTGAAAGGAATTCCTGAAGGTAATGTTCTGAATGTTTACTGTGTATACTCTCCTGCTTCTCCTGTTCCTTCAGGCCCTGAAGGTAATGTTGAAGCAGAAAGCTTCTTACTTGACACATACCGATATATAGAGGTCACCATTACTTTAAGCTTCAAGGTCGGGGAATCCCACTCTCCTTGCCTTTTGGGTTATCTGCTGTGCCCACGGTGTTCACAACTGCCTGGCACAGTTAATATCCCATTACAGAAACATCCATAAGTATCCTTACCTGGATGACTTCCTAATTCTGGCCCAGGCTCAGAAGGAGCTTCAGAGGGCATTAACTTGCACCCTAAACTGTGCAGAGGATTTGTGTTCTTATTGAATCTTCTTAAACTGTCTGTACCCATCAAGACAGTGGTCCGTTTTTTAGCCCTTTTGGATAGGTATTGGATGAGTTTTCTCCCCTAATTCACATTGCTTTCCTTTCTCTCTCCCCTTTTAAACATGGCAAGAAAGGACTGTTGTAGTGAGAGAGTTTCTGAATATGGTTGTACACATGGCATTCATTATTCTAATAGTCCCACTGGCAAGACTACACATGAGGGTGTTGCAGTAGTGAGAGAGTTTCTGAATATGGTTGTACACATGGCATTCATTATTCTAATAGTCCCACTGGCAAGACTACACATGAGGGTGTTGCAATAGTACTCTGACCATAGAGGAGACTATCTCTTTGCTTCTATGTATATTGAGAGGGATCATGTAGTAGAGCTGCTGGGGACCAAAGAATGTTGGTGTCTACTCTCTCAGGCTTTCAAGACTCTGTCCTTAACCATGGAATGCTGTAGGGATGTGGGGGGGGGGTATTTGGCCACTGTGAAGGTGCAGAAGAGTTAGAGCAAGAACCAAATCAAAAGTTTTTGGAAGTGAATGCTTATCTTTTTAGCTGTCAGAGATTTGGGTGGGGGCTCACCTCATAATAAAACACAACTGTGATGTGGCGCATCAGGTGGAGGAGGGGGTACCCTTTCATATTTCCTTTGCAGGCTGGCATGCAAGCTTCAGAGATAGTACTAGAGGTCCATTATGACTCTCTGGATTTTATGAATTCCATCTCGGCAAAATATTCTGGTAGGCCAGCTAAGCAGGATGGTTGCAGGTTCCCCATAAACAGATGCTGGAGAGGGGCACCTTTGTATACCTTACCCACAGGCTGGGTACAACAGAAATGGACTTTTTTTTTTCTTCCCTTAACTAAGAAATTTTGATTCGGAGCTCCTTAGAAAGAAACTAACATTGGATACCTTTTTCCACTAGCAGGTCATTTATTTGCTTAATCATTGATCTCCCTTCTGTACTGTGTGATTAAAAAAAAAAAAAAGTGTTACTAATGACTCCCAACCCCCCCCCCCCCAAGTTCGCCTTTGTTCTCCCTGCTAACGCAGACAGCAGTGGGAAGAAAAAAACACTGCCTCAGCATGTGCCTTTTGACCCATGTCAAGGATTCCTTACTACACCAAGATGGCGCTGACTGTCAGACAGCTTGGGATATCTGACCCTGTTGCTGTTTAGGCACCTGTTTAGCAGGCATGCTAAAAATCAAGCAGGAGTCTGAGTCTGTTTTTCTGGAATGCTGTTGGAGAGTTGACATCTACTTTAAGGTCCCGAGTCCTAGACTGCATTTTTAAAAGTAATTTTATTGGTTTAAAGAGGAAAAAAGCTTAAAACAGAAAAAAATAATAAATTAGAGTTGCAGTGGTGCATGCATGTATTCTAATGCATGTATTCTAAGGGTGGTAAATAAGAGAAGACTGCAGAAAAATGTCTTCAAGGTCAGAATATCCACATAAAGTTGTATGACAGATTAGTGGCAGATAATATGGAGTTCAACCAGTGGAAAGCATTGGAAGTGGCAGCAAAAGATGAAGTGGACAAACTGTACAAGGAAGTACTGAAAAAGGAAAAAAAATAGTATTAAAAAATCAATAAAAGATTGGAGGAGGATGAAATTGTACAGTCAAGTCACTCTTGGTGACATCAATTTTTAAAATCTGGACTGCATTAAACATAATTTAATTATGCTGAACTGCAGGCTAAATATAATGGACTTGGAAGATGGATCATTACAGAGCAAAACTTTCATCTCTTGACCATGCTTGATAAAGTGATGGAAATGATGAAAAAATTACTGCAAAAGTGGACTGGTATTGTAAACAAGAATTGCTGTTGGAAATGAGACAGTGTTTGTTACCTTTTAGTTTATGGGTCTCCAGGAAAAGAGAACTGTCCTTTATAAATTTCAAACGTTGCGGCAGAAGGAACATGTTTGTCTAAATTGTGACAAAAAGGGAAACTTCTAAAGGTAAGAGAAACAAGAGTGTATAGATAAAAAAATTATTATTTTTTTTCATCAGAAGAGCACAATGTGTGCCTGCCATGTGCCTTTATTGGTGGTGGTGGGGACCTGAGTGTAGAGTTTGGCAGCTGGCTTATTTAACAGTTCATTACCATGCTGCACTTAAACCGCATCCGGATGCAGCACCTGCAGTATGTGACATTAGGCATTAGGAATGGAGGATTTAGGACATGGCAAAGGCATTCAACAGCAGTGGACTGAATGAAGTAGTTACAAATTAGAAACCAGCAAATACTGTTAAAGAAAAAAAATGCCCTTAAACCCCTTTCCAGTGTTTAAAATTGTCCCAGGGGAGAGGGAGAGAAGGAGGTCTTTTCAGCAGCTGAGAACCTTGAAATAAAACAAATCCCTGAACTGATAGTGTTATCTAAAGAGGAATCCCAGAACAAAAGGAGAAAACTGCTTAGTTATTTGCTGTGCCATTTGTGGAAAAAAAATACAAAAGTGAATTACATAAAAACTAAGGTGGTCCTGCACCACTTATTTCTATTTCTCTGTGCATGTGTGTATCAGACAGACTTTCAGAAAATCAAACTCCATATGATTGAGACCATAGAATTGACTTTCCAAAAAGTCGAAAGGTAAAAAAATACATGTATTTTTTTTTTTTTTTTTTTTAAATTATGTAGCCATATGAACTCTGATCACATTACAGTGGAGAAGGGGCAAATCCCCCCATCCCCCCGGTATTATTGTGATCTCACTATAAACACTTTGATTTTTCTGAAAGTTGATCATGTGGTCTGCACCATATGTAGTCTGACTTTGGGAAAAGTCGATCTGATATAAATCTGTGTGTGTGTATAGACACACACACACACACACACACACACACACACACACACACACACACACACACACACACACACACACACACACACACACAATATAAAAAGTGTACACATCCCTGTTAAAATGCCAGGTTTTTGTGATATACAAAAATGAGACCACAATAAATAATTTCAAAACTTTTCCCACTTTTTAATGTGACCTATAATCTTTACAATTCAGTTAAAAAAACAGACAAATCTGTTGGGGGAGAAAAATATAAAAAAGTACATTAAGCTGGTTGCATAAGTGTGCACAACCTTAAACTAATACTTTATTGAAACACCTTTTGATTTAATGGTGCTGCGGAAGCAACGTCTCCTCACAGCTAGACGTTGTCCCGTTCGATTCTCAGCTAGAGCGTCTTCTCTGTGGAGACATGCATGAATGGGGATACCTTCGTTGAAGGTTGTGCGTCAGGGATGGCAACTCGGCATGTAAAAATCTACTGCCAATCATTAGCGGACCGAAGTTCCACTGTGGCGACCCCTAACCGGGAAAAGCCGAAATACCCAAGCAAAGCTTTCTTGGGTAGGAGTCTATCAGCAAGGCACATCTTGACTTGACATCCTTGCAAAAGTGCTCCAAATCTGTCAGACTGCAAGGGCATCTCTTGTGCACAGCCCTCTTCAGATCACCCCACAGATTTTTTTTTTACTGGATTTAGGTCTGGGCTCTGGCTGGACCATTCCAAAATGTTAATTTTCTACTGGTGAAGCCATTCTTTTGTTGATTTGGATGTATGCTTGGGGTCATTGTCGTGTTCAGAGGTGAAATTCCTCTTCATCTTCAGCTTTCTAGCAGACGCCTGAAGGTTTTGGGCCAGAAGTGACTGGTATTTGGAATTGTTCATAATTCCCTCCACCTTGACTAAAGCCCCAGTTCCAGCTGAAGAAAAGCAACCCCAAAGCATGGTACTGCCACCACCATGGGGAATGGTGTTCTTTTGGTGATGCAAAGTGTTGTGTTGTTTTTACACCAAATGTACCTTTTGAAATTGTCGCCAAAAAGTTCAACCTTAGTCTCGTCAGACCATAACACATTTTCTCACATGTTTTTGGGAGACTTGATGTATTGTTTTGCAAATTTTAGCTAGGCCTGGGTGTTTTTCTGTGCAAGAAAAGGCTTCTGTCTTGCAACCCTTACCGCATAGCCCAGACATATGGAGAATATGGAAGGTTATTGTCACATGTAGTACACAGCCAGTACTTGCCAGAAATTCCTGCAGCTCCTTCAATGTTGCTCTAGGTCTCTTGGCAGCCTCCCTGACCAGTTTTCATCTTGTCTTTTCATCAGTTTTGGAGGGACGTCCAGTTCATTGTATCGTCACTGTTGTCCCATATTTTCTCCACTTTTTGGTGACTGTCTTCACTGTGTTCCATGATATATCCAATGCTGTGGAAATTTTTTTTGTGTACCCTCCTCCTGACTAATATCTTTCAACAATAAGATCCCTTTGATGCTTTGTAAGTGCTCTGCAAACCATGTCTTTTGCTGTAGCAGGCAACTGAGTAAATATCAGGAAAAATCCTACTAGGGCAGCTGAACTTTTATTTAGGGTTAATCATGGTCTCTTTAATTGATGGCAGGTGTGTACCCAAGAAGACTGAATGCTGTAACTAAATCAGAAGGTGCTTCAACAAAGTATTAGTTTAAGGGTGTGCACAGTTATGCAACCAGCTTATTGTACATTTTTTTTTATTTTTTTATATTTTTTCCCCTAACAGATTTGTTTATTTTTCATTTGAATTGTACAGGTCATAGGTCACATTAAGGGTGGGAAAAGTTTTGGAATGATTTATTGTGGTCTCATTTTTTTTTTTATATCACAAAAACATGGCATTTTAACAGGGATGCATACACTTATTATATCCTGTGTGTGTGTGTGTGTGTGTGTGTGTGTGTGTGTGTGTATGTATATATCTATATCTCTCTCTATATGTGTGTGTGTATATATACATGTATATATACATGTATGTATACATGTGTGTGTGTGTGTGTGTGTGTATGTATGTATATATATATATATATATATATATGTGTGTGTGTATGTATGTATGTATGTATGTATATATATATATATATATATATATATATATATATATATATATATATATATATATATATATATATGTATATAATAATGTGTGCCCCCCCCACACACACTCCCAACTATATATATATACTAACTCCAGGATCACACTACAGTGGGGAAAAGGGCATATACTTCTTACTTGCCTTACAGTACTCTACACAGTGCCATATATGCAAAGTTCAGTTCAGTGAAATGAGATTTCAGTAATTTGTGTTTTCATCGATGTGGTCGGGGTGAAATTAAATTCAGTGAAATGAGATTCATCGAAACAAAGTAGACCAGTGGTTCCCAAACTTTTTCGATTCTCGGTTCCCTTGTTGAATCCAGGTTTTCCCAAGGCACACCCCGTCATATTTTAACATAAAAGTAATTACCACCACTGGCTTTACAGTTCTGGCATCCAGTAATTTCCAGAGTTGCCTGACAGCAAACCACACAACACTCGTTACTGCAGGCAACAAGCACTTCATTTGAAATCACTACAACTAACTCTATTGTACTTTTCAGTGGTAGGCAAGCTTTTACTACACTACAGTATGGTATTGTACAACGTAAACTTTAACTGCTGACAAAATGCAACAAACCATATGCAAAGCATAGTTACATTTCCAGCAGCACTACTCGGGCATTTCTATTCTCCCCTTTCCCAAAGAACGTTTTAATTGCTCAGTGTTTAGCTACTACCTAGACTCCTAGAGAGTCCCCAATGAGGGGGGAAAATGCATACATCTGAACAGTTGGAGGCGTTAGTCTTTTATCTTCCTCTTTTGGCTTTTCCCGGTTAGAGGTCGCCACAACCGATCACCTGTTCCCTCATGATTGGCACTGGAGTTTTACAGTGTCTAGTTGCCAGCCCGGTGCCCAGCCTTCCATAGAAGGCACACACATGCACGCAGTTACGCCTAGGGCTAATTTAGTGTGTCCAATCCACCTACAGCGTGTCTTTGGGATGTGGGAGGAAACCAGAGCACCCTGTTTAACAATCTTTTATGCTGACTGTTATTTAAGAGAAACTGAATACAATGAAGCAGATAAAGCTACACAACTGGAGGGGATCTGAAATGTATACTCTTTCCCAATACATGCTAATCCTACAAAACAAATATTAAGAATTTTTATTAAAGCAATCTCACAAACACAAACTGGGAAAAGGTGCGATTAGAAACACTGAAGCAAATCAGTACAGTTAATTTGAGGGCAGCTTATGCAACTTTATATGCAAGTATTTGAATAGAAAGGGTAACAAATTAGTAACTATAAAATACTGCATACTTGTAGTTTATATTAATGGCAAGAATAAGTGGGAGAGAGAAGTTTTACTCAACTGCCAAACAATGTAAGATGTGTTGCATCACCAGTAGTCATACTATAAAATTTAAACAGGTGTACAGAAATGTGATGCTAAACATACACAGAGCTAACCAAGACAATGACTTGCCGCATAGATTTCATCAGCTTAATAAAGCACATCCTGCAAACTGTAAATCTGAACCACTGTCTATTAAGAGTTCCATACTGTTAATATAACTAGTTCATAAAAACCTTTAAACAGTGTTCAGTGCACACCAGTTTCATACCAGTTCTGACACACATTAAATGTCCAAAGCTCACCCACCAGAAAAGAAAAATATTTACATTCCCATCTTATCAAATGCATATGTTTATCGCTGCCATTACTGTTCAGTGAAAACAGAACACTTGCCCTTTTTGAACTCCTCTAAAAGGTATGAACAGGCCCGCCATGGGTAGGTGGCACTGTGAGGACGGACCGTAATCTGTCATAATGTAAGTGTGTCTTACTAATGAGATAGGGTACCCGCAAGCAGACTTAAAGGGAGGGTTAGGTGGTATCCAGGTGTTTGTTATTACACAGTTGTTCCTAACGTCTCCTCCCATCAACAAACTTAACAGCACCCTTGCATATTGGAGAGATGCATCTGTTCCTTACTCTGTCAACATTGGATAGTTTAAAATTTTGTTTTCAGCTGGGCCTCGTGCTGTGTATATAATCTTCCTTTTTCTGTCTCGGACACAAACTTTCTGTGATGTTCGGGAATTATTTATTGCATTTATAACAGAAATTATTGCAATAACTTGATGCACTAAACTTTAGCACAGAAGTTAGTTATTCCAAACCCAGACCAACATTAAATCTGCGGTGAGAGTGCTTGTTTTATACAAGTAAACAGAGTTCACCCGTCTAGCTTTCTCTCATGTAGTTAATTTATTTTAAAATTTAAAACATTTGTGGCACTTTATAGAGTTCCTCGGCTTTAGAAATCTAAGGGTTTTTAGAAGTACTTTAGTACACTGCCAAGGAACCTGAAAAAAAATAAATGTGCTCACACATGGGTATGACCCACTTTAAAATTTAATAAGGATGAAAAGCGATTCCAAAGTTATATTTTGCATTTGGGTTAATTTATGCCATGTAAATTACAGATAAACCCATATATCAAAGGACTGACTACATCTAGTTCATCCACAATAGTATTTTCTAAAAAAGATCCAGAAGAGGGTTAAGTGTACGAACAGCATGCAACAGCAATTTAAGAGCACAAAAAATACAGTACCCATAACGCACCAAACATTGCAGTAGGTGGAAACTAAGTGATGTAGATTTAAAGATAACATTAGAGTTTTAAAATGTATAAACCAGTACCAGACAAGGCGACTGAACCAATGCAGTGACACCATTACCTGATACTCTCTCTTCTAAGACACTTGAAACAGCAATTTTGAAAATACCATTGTGCCCAGGAAACCAGCACTGACACTTCCTGATCTGTGAAAGGAACGGAACTAAAGGCATCCCTACGTCACGCGAATTACGCAATTCTCCACCTTATGTGATTGTTTTATGACCTAGTCTAGTCCTAGGATATAATATCAAGGAGGTGGATCACTGTGTAAACACGCTGCTATACCGTAGTTCGTGGCACCCCTGTGAGGAAGCGGTGCAAATTTTGGGAACCCCTGAAATAGACACACACACACGTGTGTATGTATATGTGTGTGTGTGTGTATGTGTGTGTGTGTGTGTGTGTGTATAAAATATAATATAATATATATATATATATATATTTTATTTATTTATTTATTTATTGAATACTGTGGTTTGTTTTCTTTACCTTGTGTTTTACTTGCATTCTGCTTTAACAGCATATTAAAACTTCAAGAGACCACAGCTCTCTCTCTTCTGAGTCGGGCAGAATTTTTTCCCCACCCAGTCACAGTTGTCTTGTTAAATACCACTGTCTTTCTAGTTGCCTGCCTCTTATGTTAATCTGACCATATATTTCATTTCCTCTCTTCTTTCACTGGCTTGTGTGCGTAATCACAAAAATCATCATTTTTGAAATCCCTCCCCTTCAACAATTTAAATTTATTGGTCATCCTACTGTATTCCATAGTACCAGAATACAAAAGTGACCACCCCTTTCAATCCATCTTGCTGTTTTAAAAATAGTAACTCTCCACTAAACCTTAACTTTTTAAATGGGTAAAATTTAAGTTACCTACTTTCACATCTAACTTCTCTAGTGCACACTGCAGTGTGCACTTTTTTTCATCTTACCTTTAAGCATCCCTGTGACTAGCACTTTCTCTAATACCTGCTGGAAAGCACTAGGAAGCCTTAAACTGATACAAGCACTCAACTCTTCTTGTTAATAAGGAGAAATTAATAGTAGGCACTAAACAGCCTATAATTGCAAAGTACCTTGCTAAGGTAAGGGAAAACAGCTCCTGTACTTTACAAAAAAAAGCACCAAACCAGGCATGTCCAAGGGTCAGCTTCCGGTGATTTCTCCTGTCCACCTAGTGAATCTGGGCATACTGGGGCAATGCAGCAATTGCCTCATGTACACAGACAACCCTCTCCTCCTACCACCCAACACTACAACCTGTGAGAGATGCACTTACATAGCCAAAATAGAAGCAAAGCTCTCTCCACCCAAGATTGTGCTAGACAGTCAAGAGGAGAAGGTTAACACCCACACTACACCTCAAGCAACACATAGCCCTTCTAAACCCACGCCACCAACACCCACACACAGCAACACTAAATCCACATATGCAGAGGCCCTTAACTGCAACCTGCCCAAGCAACAAGGACCTCTGAAGCTGAAACGCAAACAAATGCCAATCACAACCAAAGTGTCACATAGTTCACAACACCAGTGTGCCACCCAGCAACAGCCCCTAAGGCAAGACAATGTACCTAACACTTTAGTCATAGGTGACTCTCTAGTCCGGCACACTGACGTCCCTCTCACTAGGTTGAACAAGGAGAAAATTACAGTCAGCTGCCTGTCGGGTGCCAGGATCCGCCACATAACGCATGCACTCAAGTCACTCCACAACAAGTACAAATATGACTCTGTCATTGTCCATGTTTGAGTGAATGATTTGAGACGTACCTCCCTGGACTACATGAAAAGAGACATGGAAGAGCTCTCGGATCATGTGGCCCAGGCAGGTATGACCCTAGCCCTGAGTTGCATCCTGCCTTCGCCCAGAATGATACCACAATATAAGGGCAAAATGATTGACTTCAACAATTGTCTAAGCTTCTGGTGTCATTCAAAGGGGGTCCATTATCTGTCTTCCTGGGATGACATGATTGACAGACCACGATGCTTTGCCAGAGATGGTCTGCACTTGTCGCCCCTGGGATTCAGGTTACTGGCTAAGGCTCTTGCAACCCCTATAATGCCTTTTTTAGGCAAAGTTCAAAGGACAAAACCACCACCGTAACAGGTGCAAACATGCAAAATCTGAAGGTAATGCTTCTCAATGCTAGAAGTCTAAACCTCAAAATGTACTCTCTTGAGGCACTCCTAAAAATGTAGAACATCGATATCTATGCAGTAACTGAGACCTGGTTCAAGGCTCCAGAGAGCACCCCTGCAATACCAGGCTACAACTCTTACCACACACTTCGGCCACCAAACCAGGACCGAAACACTAAAGGTGGAGGAGTGTCAATATTCATCAAGGATATTCACACCACCAGGCTAGTTGCCCAGCACAATGCGTCTGAAATTCTCCAGGTGCAACTAACACTAGGAAGACTGCAATCCAAATTGTAGCTTGCTACAGATCCCCCACCATACCCCAAGATTCTCACTACACCTTTCTAAACATACTGGAAAATATTAAGATAGAGGTCTCAGTTACTGCACAGATATCGATGTTCTCCATTTTTAGGAGTGCCTCGAGAGAGTGCATTTTGAGGTTTGCCCCCCTTGCAAACCAAAATGCCCCTTTTGTTTTGAAAGGCCCAAAGGCAACTGAGTAAATATCAGGAAAAATCCTACTAGGGCAGCTGAACTTTTATTTAGGGTTAATCATGGTCTCTTTAATTGATGGCAGGTGTGTACCCAAGAAGACTGAATGCTGTAACTAAATCAGAAGGTGCTTCAACAAAGTATTAGTTTAAGGGTGTGCACAGTTATGCAACCAGCTTATTGTACATTTTTTTTTATTTTTTTATATTTTTTCCCCTAACAGATTTGTTTATTTTTCATTTGAATTGTACAGGTCATAGGTCACATTAAGGGTGGGAAAAGTTTTGAAATGATTTATTGTGGTCTCATTTTTTTTTTATATCACAAAAACATGGCATTTTAACAGGGATGCATACACTTATTATATCCAGTGTGTGTGTGTGTGTGTGTGTGTGTGTGTGTGTGTGTGTGTGTGTGTGTGTGTGTATGTATATATCTATATCTCTCTCTCTCTATATGTGTGTGTGTATATATACATGTATATATACATGTATGTATACATGTGTGTGTGTGTGTGTGTGTGTATGTATGTATATATATATATATATGTGTGTGTGTATGTATGTATGTATGTATGTATGTATATATATATATATATATATATATATATATATATATATATATATATATATATATATATATATATATAATAATGTGCCCCCACACTCCCAACTATATATATATACTAACTCCAGGATCACACTACAGTGGGGAAAAGGGCATATACTTCTTACTTGCCTTACAGTACTCTACACAGTGCCATATATGCAAAGTTCAGTTCAGTGAAATGAGATTTCAGTAATTTGTGTTTTCATCGATGTGGTCGGGGTGAAATTAAATTCAGTGAAATGAGATTCATCGAAACAAAGTAGACCAGTGGTTCCCAAACTTTTTCGATTCTCGGTTCCCTTGTTGAATCCAGGTTTTCCCAAGGCACACCCCCCCCCCCCCGTCATATTTTAACATAAAAGTAATTACCACCACTGGCTTTACAGTTCTGGCATCCAGTAATTTCCAGAGTTGCCTGACAGCAAACCACACAACACTCGTTACTGCAGGCAACAAGCACTTCATTTGAAATCACTACAACTAACTCTATTGTACTTTTCAGTGGTAGGCAAGCTTTTACTACACTACAGTATGGTATTGTACAACGTAAACTTTAACTGCTGACAAAATGCAACAAACCATATGCAAAGCATAGTTACATTTCCAGCAGCACTACTCGGGCATTTCTATTCTCCCCTTTCCCAAAGAACGTTTTAATTGCTCAGTGTTTAGCTACTACCTAGACTCCTAGAGAGTCCCCAATGAGGGGGGAAAATGCATACATCTGAACAGTTGGAGGCGTTAGTCTTTTATCTTCCTCTTTTGGCTTTTCCCGGTTAGAGGTCGCCACAACCGATCACCTGTTCCCTCATGATTGGCACTGGAGTTTTACAGTGTCTAGTTGCCAGCCCGGTGCCCAGCCTTCCATAGAAGGCACACACATGCCTTGGTCGCCTAGGGCTAATTTAGTGTGTCCAATCCACCTACAGCGTGTCTTTGGGATGTGGGAGGAAACCAGAGCACCCTGTTTAACAATCTTTTATGCTGACTGTTATTTAAGAGAAACTGAATACAATGAAGCAGATAAAGCTACACAACTGGAGGGGATCTGAAATGTATACTCTTTCCCAATACATGCTAATCCTACAAAACAAATATTAAGAATTTTTATTAAAGCAATCTCACAAACACAAACTGGGAAAAGGTGCGATTAGAAACACTGAAGCAAATCAGTACAGTTAATTTGAGGGCAGCTTATGCAACTTTATATGCAAGTATTTGAATAGAAAGGGTAACAAATTAGTAACTATAAAATACTGCATACTTGTAGTTTATATTAATGGCAAGAATAAGTGGGAGAGAGAAGTTTTACTCAACTGCCAAACAATGTAAGATGTGTTGCATCACCAGTAGTCATACTATAAAATTTAAACAGGTGTACAGAAATGTGATGCTAAACATACACAGAGCTAACCAAGACAATGACTTGCCGCATAGATTTCATCAGCTTAATAAAGCACATCCTGCAAACTGTAAATCTGAACCACTGTCTATTAAGAGTTCCATACTGTTAATATAACTAGTTCATAAAAACCTTTAAACAGTGTTCAGTGCACACCAGTTTCATACCAGTTCTGACACACATTAAATGTCCAAAGCTCACCCACCAGAAAAGAAAAATATTTACATTCCCATCTTATCAAATGCATATGTTTATCGCTGCCATTACTGTTCAGTGAAAACAGAACACTTGCCCTTTTTGAACTCCTCTAAAAGGTATGAACAGGCCCGCCATGGGTAGGTGGCACTGTGAGGACAGACCGTAATCTGTCATAATGTAAGTGTGTCTTACTAATGAGATAGGGTACCCGCAAGCAGACTTAAAGGGAGGGTTAGGTGGTATCCAGGTGTTTGTTATTACACAGTTGTTCCTAACGTCTCCTCCCATCAACAAACTTAACAGCACCCTTGCATATTGGAGAGATGCATCTGTTCCTTACTCTGTCAACATTGGATAGTTTAAAATTTTGTTTTCAGCTGGGCCTCGTGCTGTGTATATAATCTTCCTTTTTCTGTCTCGGACACAAACTTTCTGTGATGTTCGGGAATTATTTATTGCATTTATAACAGAAATTATTGCAATAACTTGATGCACTAAACTTTAGCACAGAAGTTAGTTATTCCAAACCCAGACCAACATTAAATCTGCGGTGAGAGTGCTTGTTTTATACAAGTAAACAGAGTTCACCCGTCTAGCTTTCTCTCATGTAGTTAATTTATTTTAAAATTTAAAACATTTGTGGCACTTTATAGAGTTCCTCGGCTTTAGAAATCTAAGGGTTTTTAGAAGTACTTTAGTACACTGCCAAGGAACCTGAAAAAAAATAAATGTGCTCACACATGGGTATGACCCACTTTAAAATTTAATAAGGATGAAAAGCGATTCCAAAGTTATATTTTGCATTTGGGTTAATTTATGCCATGTAAATTACAGATAAACCCATATATCAAAGGACTGACTACATCTAGTTCATCCACAATAGTATTTTCTAAAAAAGATCCAGAAGAGGGTTAAGTGTACGAACAGCATGCAACAGCAATTTAAGAGCACAAAAAATACAGTACCCATAACGCACCAAACATTGCAGTAGGTGGAAACTAAGTGATGTAGATTTAAAGATAACATTAGAGTTTTAAAATGTATAAACCAGTACCAGACAAGGCGACTGAACCAATGCAGTGACACCATTACCTGATACTCTCTCTTCTAAGACACTTGAAACAGCAATTTTGGAAATACCATTGTGCCCAGGAAACCAGCACTGACACTTCCTGATCTGTGAAAGGAACGGAACTAAAGGCATCCCTCACGCCATTGCACTTCTCCACCTTATGTGATTGTTTTATGACCTAGTCTAGTCCTAGGATATAATATCAAGGAGGTGGATCACTGTGTAAACACGCTGCTATACCGTAGTTAATTAGTGAGGCGGTGCAAATTTTGGGAACCCCTGAAATAGACACACACACACGTGTGTATGTATATGTGTGTGTGTGTGTATGTGTGTGTGTGTGTGTGTGTGTGTGTGTGTGTGTATAAAATATAATATAATATATATATATATATATATTTTATTTATTTATTTATTTATTGAATACTGTGGTTTGTTTTCTTTACCTTGTGTTTTACTTGCATTCTGCTTTAACAGCATATTAAAACTTCAAGAGACCACAGCTCTCTCTCTTCTGAGTCGGGCAGAATTTTTTCCCCACCCAGTCACAGTTGTCTTGTTAAATACCACTGTCTTTCTAGTTGTCTGCCTCTTATGTGAATCTGACCATATATCTCATTTCCTCTCTGCTTTCACTGGCTTGTGTGAGTAATCACAAAAATCATCATTTTTGAAATCCCTCCCCTTCAACTATTTAAATTTATTGGCCATCCTACTGTATTCCATAGTACCAGAATACAAAAGTGACCACCCCTTTGATCCATCTTGCTGTTTTAAAAATAGTAACTCTCCACTAAACCTTAACTTTTTAAACAGGTAAAACTTAAGTTACCTACTTTCACATCTAACTTCTCTAGTGCACACTGCAGTGTGCATTTTTTTTCATCTTACCTTTAAGCATTCCTGTGACTAGCACTTGCTCTAATACCTGCTGGAAAGTACTAGGAAGCTGATACAAGCAATCAACTCTCCTTGTTAATACGGAGAAATTAGTTGTAGGCACTAAACAGCCTATAATTGCAAAGTACCTTGCTAAGGTAAGGGAAAACAGCTCCTGTACTTTACAAAAAAAAAAGCACCAAACCAGGCATGTCCAAGGGTCAGCTTCAGTGATTTCTCCTGTCCACCTGGTGAATCTGGGCATACTGGGGCAATGCAGCAATTGCCTCATGTACACAGACAACCCTCTCCTCCTACCACCCAACACTACAACCTGTGAGAGATGCACTTACATAGCCAAAATGGAAGCAAAGCTCTCTCCACCCAAGATTGTGCTAGACAGTCAAGAGGAGAAGGTTAACACCCACACTACACCTCAAGCAACACTTAGCCCTTCTAAACCCACACCACCAACACCCACATAGCAACACTAAATCCACATATGCAGAGGCCCTTAACTGTAACCTGCTCAAGCAACAAGGACCTCTGAAGCTGAAACAAACACCAATCACAACCAAAGTGTCACATAGTTCACAACACCAGTGTGCCACCCAGCAACAGCCCCTAAGGCAAGACAATGTACCTAACACTTTAGTCATAGGTGACTCTATAGTCCGGCACACTGATGTCCCTCTCACCAGGTTGAACAAGGAGAAAATTACAGTCAGCTGCCTGTCGGGTGCCAGGATCCGCCACATAACGCATGCACTCAAGTCACTCCACAACAAGTACAAATATGACTCTGTCATTGTCCATGTTGGAGTGAATGACTTGACGTACCTCCCTGGACTACATGAAAAGAGACATGGAAGAGCTCTCGGATCATGTGGCCCAGGCAGGTATGACCCTAGCCCTGAGTAGCATCCTGCCTTCGCCCAGAATGATACCACAATATAAGGGCAAAATGATTGACTTCAACAATTGGCTAAGCTTCTGGTGTCATTCAACGGGGATCCAGTATCTGTCTGCCTGGGATGACATGATTGACAGACCACGATGCTTTGCCAGAGATGGTCTGCACCTGTCGCTCCTGGGATTCAGGTTACTGGCTAAGGCTCTTGCCACCCCTATATTGCCTTTTTAGGCAAAGTTCAATGGACAAAACCACCACCGTAGCAGGTACAAGCACGCAAAATCTGAAGGTAATGCTACTCAATGCTAAAAGTCTAAACCTCAAAGTGCACTCTCTTGAGGCACTCCTAAAATGGAGAACACCAATATCTGTGCAGTAACTGAGACCTGGTTCAAGGCTCCAGGGAGCACCCCGGCAATACCAGGCTACAACTCTTACCACACTTTTCAGCCACCAAACCAAGACCGAAACACTAAAGGTGGAGGAGTGTCTATATTCACCAAGGATATTCACCCCACCAGGCTAGTTGCCCAACACAATGCGTCTGAAATTCTCCAGGTGCAACTAACACTAGGCAAGACTGCAATCCAAATTGTAGCTTGCTACAGATCCCCACCATACCCCAAGATTCTCACTACACCTTTCTAAACATACTGGAAAATATTAAGATAGACCAAACACCCTAATACTGGGTGATTTTAACTCTGCCATTTTAGGGAGAGAACTACTTCTCATTGAGTAGCATTACCTTCAGATTTTGCATGCTTGTACCTGTTATGGTGGTGGTTTTGTCCTGAATTGCCTAAAAGGCACTATACCTTAGCCAGTAACTGAATCCTAGGCACAGGTGCAGACCATCTCTGGCACCTAGCCTGTCAATCATGTCATCCCAACAGATACTGGATCCCCTTTGAATGAAAGCTTAGCCAATTGTTGAAGTCAATCATTTTATCCAAATTGTGGTATCATTCACAGGCAGCTACTCAGGGCTGGTCATACCTGCCCAAGGCCACATGATCAGCTCTTCCATGTCTCTCATGTCCAAATGCGTCTCAAGTCATTCACTCCAACATGGACAATGACAAGTTGTACTTGTTGTGGAGTGACATGCATGCTATCCCGGATGCACTGACAGGCAGCACTAACTTTCTCCTTATTCAACCTGGTGAAGACATCAGTGTGCGGACTATAGAGTCACCTATGACTAAAGTGTTAGGCACATTGTCTTGCCAGGGCTGTTGCTGGTGGCACACTGGTGTTGTGAACTATGTGACATTGGTTGTGATTGGTGTTTGTTTGCTCAGCTTCAGAGGTCTTTGTTGCTTGGGCATTACAGTTAATAAATCGATGCTCCACCTATGGTCACTCGTTAGTCAGGTCTGACCATTAGCTAATCACCCTTAACATCCAGATCCCAATAGTAAAGAAATCCATAGACTTCTCTAAAACCAACTTCATGTATATGTGAGAACTTCTACTGCAACAGAGAACTGAAATTCATGCTGAATCCTACACTAAGGCCTGCCATCCTCCAGCTGAATCCTTGCCATCCCAAATACCAAATGGCCCATCCAAAAGGAAGCCAATCTGGTGGCCCTGCCATAACAAACTTTACAACAAGAAACTGTTCAGAAGAGAAAAATCCCAGGATGACTGCTACACCTGTGAAACTGAGTCTTAAAATCCTACAAAGCTCACCTCACTTCTTTTTCAGTCTATATTATAAGATGATATCTATCTACTGACCATCATCCAATCCTTTCTTCCAAATCATACCTTTCCTTCATTCTGCAACCTTACTGCCCACCTTATCCTCTACACATTCTTTTGTCCACACTTCCCCACCCTTTCTCCCCAACATGTCCTTTTGCCTTATCCCCCAATGCCTTTGTCTCCCCTTCAGAGCCATCTTTGCTGGGCCTTGCCATCTCCTTTCCTGTCCTCACTCTGGGCTTGCGTGGCCTTCCAGCCAGAGGGTGGGGTCAGGGCCCTCCTTCTTCTTTTTTCTCTCTGGGGGCTGGCTCCCCCTTCTGGGCCCTCCTTGGGTTGTGGTGGCCTCTTCTGGGGGGGCTCTGGGGGCTCTGGGTGGGTGCCCCCTTTGGGGCCCCTCTCCCTTATATAGTAGAGGTACAGTGTGTATGAGGGGGTGGTGGGTGGTCTCACCTTCTCCTCTCCCTCCCTTCCTTCTTTTCTTTTTTTTTCCATCCTCCCTCTCCTCATCCCTCATTCCCCTTTTCCTTTTTTTTGTTTCCTCTCTTCTTTCCTCCCTCTCCTCCCCTCCCCTCCCTCCTTTCCCTTATCTCCTTTTCTCTCTCTCTCTTTCCTCTTTCCTTTTTTCCCTCTTTTTTTTTTTTTCCTTTTTTTTTCCCCTCTTCTCCTTTCTCTTTCCTCTTTCTCTTTTTCCTCTTTCTTTTTTCTTTCCTTTTGTCTCCTGTCTTGTTCCCTGCTTGCGGGGGGGGCCTGGGGTGCTTGCGGGTCTTGTTTGGCTGTCTTGTTTGGCTTGGGCCCCTCTTTTCCTTTTTTCTTTCTCTCTTTCTTTTTTGTTTTTTTCCTTCTTTTTTTTTTTTCTTTTTTTTTTCTTTTTTTTTCTTTTCCTTTTCCTTCCTTTTCTTTTTTATTTTTTTTTTCTCTTTCTTCTTTTTTTTTTTTTCCTTTTTTTTCTTTTTTTTTCTCTTGTTTTTTTTTTTTTTTTTTTTCTTTTTTTCCCAAGTTTTCTTTTTTTTTCCTTTTTTGCTTAGGTTGCCTTTGATGTGTTTTTTCCTCTGGGTGTAGGGCTTCTCTGCAGCTGCTTCTGGGCCTTTGGTTTTTGTCTGCCCCTGGGGCTCCTTCTTGTGGTGTGCCCACTTGTTTGGTTTCTTTCTTTTCTGGGGGCTTCTTTCCTGTTTGCTTTGGGCTTGGGGCCTTGTTGTTTTTCAGGGCTTCAGGGATTTGGGCCTCTTTTCTTTTTTCCTTTTTTTTTGAGTTTTTTTTTTTTTTTTTTTTTTTTTTTTTTTTTTTTTTTTTTTAGTTTTCCTTTTTTTTTTTTTTTTTTTCCCTTTTTTCTTTTTTTTCTTTTTTTTTTTTCCTTTTTCCCTTTTTTTTTTTTTCTTTTTTCCTCTTCTTTTCCTTTTTCCTCTTTTTTTTTTTTTTTGTTTCCTCTTTCTTTTCCCCTGCTGTGCTCCTGTTCTTTTGTGTGTGTGTGTGTGTGTCTGTGCTCTGTTTTGTTGTTTTGGGTTTTTGTTCTTCTTTGTTTTCTTGTGTGTGGTGGGTTTGTCTTGCTGTGTGTCAGGTGTGTGCTGTCTTGGTTGCTTGTGTTTTTGGTTGCTGGTTTGCCTATGAACACTGAGTTAGTTTGTCTATTTTCCTGTTTTATTTTAATATTGGACTGGTACATGGAATAGTTCAAACAATAAGTACATTAGTTCTTTGTCAATTATTGTGGAGATTCTTTAGTTGTGTTAAGTTCCTTTGGGAAAGCTGCCATCTACCTAGACAGGAAACTTTATACATATGTTTTCGTACCGCTATGATATTCTTGAAGATTCAACCCCCCTTGCTCAAGGGTGATCTGTGCATATTCCTTAAAAATAATCCATTCACCTGCTAGGAGTTTACCCTGAGCCTCAGAACAAAGGAAAAGGGATTCTTCATACTTTGGATATATAGAGGCAGATGACTTGCCTAATAGAGGTAAAGATTTCAGGAAGTATGACTGAATATTTGTGTTCATCTAAAGGGAAGCGGGGGGAGCCTTTAACGAAGCAAACTGTGTTCATATGGCTTACCATCTGCATCATATTCTGCTGTGAATCAAAAGAAGGACCCTGACTGCCAAGTTGGTAGCCTTTTTCAGGAATATATGCATTCTGACTATACTAGTTGTAGTTTTGTACACAGTTTCTTCTGAAATTGCAAATTGATTGTCTAGGGCTGGATATACTTGTGCATTTTTTTCAGTGTTTGCTTTAACTTCTCACTCTTGTCTAGGGACAGGGACCTACATTACTTAGTTCTACCGTTTTATGACTGGACTCTAGTTTACCATATTAATTAATGGTGCAGTAGCATTGGCTGTATATCTGTTATACCTTGCTAGGATAGAACATCCGTCCATTTTCCTAAGCTTGATGACGCCTTCCACATGCCCAAACTGTCAGGGAGCTTGAGCTGAGCTGTTTAAAATAGAGATGTAGGCATGAAGCTGTGCAGAGGTTTACTTCCTCGAAAGTGCACCTCCTGAGGCTTTAGAGGATCAGTGGTTGGCTTGTACTTTCCTTTGCTGGGCAGTTGAGTTACCTTTGGGGGAAAAAGCCCTTCATTTTCTTCATTTTGTTGATGCGTAATTATTTTCCTTTACAGCAAATTTATTTTAAAGCTGGAATTGTGTTTTTTGTTTGGACTGTTTCAAGACTGTAACATACTTTTAAATGGAGAACTTGTTTTTTGTCTGTTTAAAAGTAGTATAAAGTAACTGAAAACATTTTTTTCCTTTGGAGATATTGTTTTTTTTTCTTTTGTGGTGCTGGCAGTGTTTTAAAGTTCTTTTTACTGTGTTTTTATGTCTGGTCCCGTGATCAGACCTTCTTCCAGCCACAAAAAGAAAAAAATAAGTAAGCAGTCTTTGCCACCACAGCAGGGTAGAGATTTGCTTCAGTTGCAGGGGAGTAACTGCTGTGGCCATTTGTTGTAAATCAGACCACTCATCTTTTACCCCATATCCCTCTGGTGTCGCACCTACAGCTCCTGTGGACTGGAAGTTGGCCACATCCTCTTCATCGGTTAGGAATCCGTCAGTTGGTAACAGAGACGCACTCTTGTTGGTCCTTGGAGAGGGAGCAGAGAAGGTTTCTCTGTTGTTTAGAATGTACTCATCCCCAAGGAAGTAGCTGCTGCCAATAGTAACATCACTGGCACCATTTCTTCTTGTCAAAAAGAGACCAGAAACCAAGCATATATCTATCCCTCAAATTTCTTTGGATAGGAGTAGTGTACTGGGTCTGGCTCGGAGTTTCATTCGGCGTATTGAACCTTCTTGTAAAGTAGTGTCTGGTAAAAGAAAGAGTCTTCTTTTCCTGAAGAGATTAAAGATTTTGAATCTGAAGAGGGGGATGCAAAGACTGATGCAATTTTTTTTCCCCTCTGATTTATGATTCGGACTCTGAGGAGAGTTCAGTTTCTGATTCACCCTGTGGGGGTTTCCTTTTCCTTTTTTTTTCTGAATCTATTCATAGAATGTGCCAGTGTTTTCAGTAGGCGGACAGAAGATCTTCTGATGTCATTTTCTTGTGTTCCTCAATGAATGGGTTTGGATCTGATCCTCGAATCTGGCTCAGCCACTTTCTAAATATTCTAGAATCCGAATCTCAAGCTTCTCCCTTACCCTTAATGCTCCTGACCACTTCAGTACCTCAGATCTCCTTTTGCCACTCTTTAAGATAGTCTGGATTGGGATTTCTGAAGCTCCTTTGGGGTGTGTGAATGAAAATCTTTTTTTTTTTACCTTTATAGCCTTTGTATGTCTTTTCTCCTTTTTAGTATAATATCCTCCTTACCTTTAATTTACATCTCTACTAAATTTTTTGGTAAATTTGATTATACCATCATTGGTAGAGTCTCTTTCTCTTTTATACCTGCAGGTATATTTTTCTAGAAACAGTTGTTAGTACTTTTCTTCCAACAATTTCTTTCCTCTCTCTAAAAAAAAAAAAAAAGTCTTTCCTTTACCTTTTGCTGGTATGGCTGATAAACCTACTGGATTTAAGAAAAGCACTTTTGTAGGCATAAGATCCTCAGTTCTGATGCCCACAGGGAGTACGTTTATTGTTTAGGCCTAGCACATTTGGATGTTCTTCGTGTTTCACTGTTGCAATCATCACATTTAGGTTATCTGCCTGCAGGTAGCCCTCAACCGGCCTGAATACTAGAGTCTTGGGATTTCTACTTCGGATGCTGTCGCTTCTTCCATGACGTCAGGTCGTCGGGGTATAAAACATGCAGTCGATGCCATTGCATCAGTCTTTCTTGCCATGTGGTGCCCAAAACAGAAGCAGTTTGCAAGTGCAGGTCGGCCGACTCCTGAAAGTTTCGTTTTCGAGTTTCAGACCTGAAGTTTTCTAAAAGATAAGTACCCAGTTGGGGATCCTTTATTTCTTGCTCTAACAGATGCCAGAAAAAATTAATAATTTTCTTGCCTGTGGGAAGCAAATACCTCATAGAGATTTTCATTCTTACTGCGTCACCTGTCTAGGTCTAGACCACGATGCCCCTCACTGTTGGTTTTGTGCTTTGTTCAGTGCCCGAACTGTTCGTCATCGGGCAATTTTCGTAGCTAAATTCTTTCATTCTCGATCTCCGTACTCTGAAATGGCTTCGATAAGCCATCCGACTACTGATGATCTGAAAAAACGTAAGGATAAAGATAGAGACAGACTGCATAGGTCCAAAACTGCCGACAACACTACCGTTAAGCTAGTGGCCAGTCTGCCGGTACTCGGTGAGAAACTTTCGCAGCCCCTGATACCCACTTCTACAGATTCGCAGGCCTCTGCTGAGACCCATTTGGAGTCCGGTATGCCGCAAGATGCATCTTCGTCTATGGAACTGATGCGTCCAGAGTCGCTGTGCAGGCACCGGCTTCTGAGGGTGTAGTCAGGCCTTTCGATTTTCATGTTAAACCGACTACTTTGTTTCAAGCCAAAAATACCGAATTTCTCTGGCCTGAAGTGCGCACTACGCCTAGGAAACAAACTACCAAAGCGCATTCTCAGGCTCACATGCCACAAATACAAATGATTAGAATGGCTGAAGACCTTATTACCATAATTAGGGGAAGCCAGGCTTCCCCCACAAAGAGACCTAGAACTGATTTTCTTTCTGATTCTTCTGATCAGGAATCTGATATCTCTGCTCCTTCTGACTACCAGGACATTCCCTTATCTACCTATGAGGATTCTGATGCAGAGGATTCCATTCCCTCTGCTTCTCCTCCAGAAGATTTTTCTTTCAGTGAAACCCTACATACCTTTAGAGAGCACTTCCACTGGGAGTGCCAGGACTACTCTCAGTCCAAAAAGAGACTCTGGGAAGTTTTAAACCTGCCTCAGCACAGACCTCTAGCTATCCCTCCTGTTCTGGAGATTGTAGATGATGTTTTCTTGGAATCCAGCCTTACCCCGGATACTTTGCCTCCAGCTCCCAGGAAACCTGACTGGTACTATAGAGTACCTGACTCCCACAAATTCCTTTTCAAGAATCCTACTGCGGATCCAGAGACCATTTCTCAAGGACCTAAAGGCATTAAGGCTACTACTGCCAAAAATCCTACCCCTTCGGACAGGGATTCTAGGGCTTTAGATAGTGTAAGAAGGTTTACGCATCTGCTACTCTGGCCATTAGGGCTTTAAATTGCCAGTTTCATATGTTAAAGTATCAGCAGCATGTCATAGAACTAATTAAACAGAAAATGATGTTGATTCCTGACTGTGCAGAACACAAAGATTTACAAGATTTAATGCATTCTGCTAACCAAGTTGGTAAACATACTTTACAATGTGGATTTGATACCTTAGAAGCATCTTGCAGGGCTGCTGTCACTGGGTCTGTTCTTAGAAGGCATGCTTGGCTTAAGGAACAAAATTTGCCAGATCATGTCAAAGCAAAATTACTGGATGCACTCTTAAACCAAGAGCGCCTATTTGGCAACAAAGCAGAAGAAGTCCTCAAAAGGATAGAGGAGAAAGCTAAATATATGCAAACTGTTAAAGATTTCTTACAAGCACAGCCACCCAGATTCAGTAGGCATTGACCTTCAAAGAACTGGTCCTTTCCAGTCCCTTCCAGGCCTTTTCAGTCCCAGTGGCAGCAGACCACCAAGACTTCAAATTTATGCAGTGGGGTGCTCCCACGTCCAAAACGGGGAGTAGTAAGCCACCACCCTATGGTAAAATTGTACAATGACTTATCCTAAACTCTTCCAAGCCTTGCCCAAGTACTTGCACCTTTAGGAGGAAAACTTGGCCTGCATGCAAAAAAACTGGGAATACATTACCAAGGCAAATGGGTTTTAAACATTGTTTCCCTAGGATACAGATTCCACTTCCACTCACACCCAACCCTAAGTGGATGGCCAGACCCCCCCCCAAACCAGTGGGCGGAGGCCCAAAAGCAAGTACTTCTCTCCTCAGCATCAAGGCTGTTCAACCTGTCCCAGCAGAACAAAGGGGACAAGGCTTTTATTCCAGACTGTTTCTGGTTCCCAGAAAAGAAAACTCCTGGCGTCCTATCCTGGATCTGTCTATTCTCAACACCTTTCTGGCGGTTCCAAAATTCAGAATGCTAAGTCTCCAACAGCTTCTTCCTAAGCTAGCCAAGGTTTCCTAGCTTGCAACCCTAGACTTAAAAGAAGCTTATCTGCACATTCCCATAAGGGAATCTTGCAGGAAATACCTACAATTCAGAGCAGGCTGTATGCACTATCAGTTCTCTGCACTTCTCTTTGACTTATCTACTGTGCCCAGGGTATTCACAATGTGCCTAGCTCCAGCCATTACATTTTGCAGGCAGAGAAGTATTCGTTTAACCCATACTTGGACGATAGCCTGATTCAGGCAGAAAGTCAGGACTTGCTATTACAGCACCTGGCATTTGTAAAGAGACCTCTAACTTCACTGGGGTACACCATCAGTGAAAAGAAATCACAGCTAGTACCCTGCCAACAGATTTTATTCCTGGGAGCAAGCTTGAACACAACTTCCCAGATGGCATTCCTCACTCCAGAGAAACAAACTTATTTGACAAACTGGTTCGGTCTACTGGCCACCAAAACCCAGCTATCTGCAAGAAAAATACTGCAAGCCCTGGGGTTCATGGCCACTTGCATTCTGTTGATTCCATATGCAAGACTGCATATGAAGAAACTTCAGTGATACCTAAAAAGTCTATGGTGTCAACATTCTCAGGACCTGGAAACTATCATTCCTTGCCTAAGGACAGAGTTCCTTTGGTGGGCAGAGGCCTGCAACCACAACAAGGGACTCTCTTTCACTCTACCCCCTTCCGCCCAAACCCTAACAGACGCATCAGACTATGCATGGGTGGCTCACATGTCAGGGCAGTGCATTCAGAGCAAATGGAACCCAAAGCAGATGCATCTGCATATCAGCCAAAAAGAAATGTTAGCTGTACAGAATGCTCTGACAGCCTTCAAAGGCCTTATTCGTCCAGGACAGCCATTGGTAAAGACAGACAACACCACAATTATGTGGTACATAAACAAGTAAGGGGAACCCATTCCTACCCACTTTGCAGACTAGCCATGGCTCTGTGCAACACAGCCTTGAGCAACCAAGTGCACCTATAAGCTCAATTCCTGCCAGGCAAACTAAATTTCACTGGCAGACAACTTAAGCAGAAATCTCATGGACCCATACGAGTGGAAACTGGAACCCAAAATATTCAAGCTTTTGAGGAACAGGTGGGGGGACACCAGAGGTGGACCTGTTTGCTTCCACTCAGAACTATCAATTGAAGAAATACTGCACCAGAACTCCCCACAGCCAAGCTTGGAAAGTGGATGCCCTGTCCTTTACCTGGGAAAGCCTCTGTCTGTGCCTTTCCTCCTCTGCCTCTCCACTCAAAAGTTCTAAAGATCAAACAGGACAAGCCAAGGACAATCCTGATTGCACCAGACTGGCCACACCAGCACTGGTACCCTCTTGTGCAGTCTGACAGTGCCACAACCATGGTACCTGCCTCAGACTTCCCTCCCTGCTGTCCCAGCAGGTGAGCCAGATTCTGCACCCTCAGCTACAGATCCTGAACCTTGCAGCCTGGCTAATCCCCTGAACTCATCACTAACAACCCTCCATAAGCAGGTGCTGGATGTCATTCTTGAGGCAAGGAGGCCTACTACTAGAAAGTCCTATTCAGAAAAGTGGAAAAGATATTGTTCCTGGAACCAGTCTCGGGATGGGCACAACTGTGCCCAGCTTACCTCCTATACTAGATTACTTAACAGAAATGATAATACTGAGCTGCTACTCTTCTCTCATCCTGTGGTAAAACAATTCTTTAGAGGAGCCAAAAATGTAAGACTCCCCAGGAGAGCTCCCACTCCAGCCTGGGACCTTAACATTGTATTGGAAAAACTCATACTGCCACCCTTTGAACCGGCTGCTACAGCAGAGTTAAAATTCCTATCATGGAAAACAGCTTTACTTCTAGCCATCTCTTCAGCAAGAAGTGTGTCTGAACTGCAGGCCCTTATGGCAGTGGAACCCTTCATTATCTTCCATGCGGACAGGGTTTCCCTCAGGACTTGACCCATCTTTTATGTCCAAGGTGGTGTCTAGCGTGGCTTTAAACCAGTCCATTTGCCAACTTTTTTCCCCAGTCCTCAGAATAAAGGGGAAAGGATACTGCATTCCCTGGAAGTACACAGGCAGCTTAGATTCTATCTGGACAGGACTAAGCCTTTCAGAAAATCTGACCAGCTGCTAGTCAGCTTTGCTACAGGGGCAGAGAGGGTAAGGCCATTTCAAAATGAACCATTTCTAAATGGATAGCACACTGCCTCCATTTCTGCTACAAACACCACAGAAAACCTACCCCACGGGATAAGAACACATTCCACTAGGGCTACATCTACCTGTACTGCATTTCTCCGGGGAGTCTCTACCATGGACATCCTGGAAGCTGCAACCTGGTGCTCTGTACACACTTTCACCAAGCATTACCACTTGCCTAACTTTTCTAAATCCAGAGCTGGATTTGCCACAGCAGTCTTACAGGGCCTGATTGCTTCTTAACTACGTCCTCCCTTCCTTAGCTTTGGGAATCAACCCAAATGTGATGACTGCAACAGTGAAACACAAAGAACATAGTGCAGTTGTGTACACGTACCGTAAATGTAGATGTTAGTGTATTCACTGTTGCAGTCCTGGTTACCCTCCCTCCAGCCCCCTGACTTGTCTTTGCTTTTACCTGTCCATTTTGGTTTGGCATATCTTATAACATGTGTATTTACCTTATGCTGGCGGTGTTCCACACCATATAATTGCTTCCTATTTTGGGGACACCTGACATCTGGGGCAAGAAAAACTGATGTAATGGCATCTGCTGCATGTTTTATACCCCTGACGACCTGACATCATGGAAGAAGCGACGGCATCCAATGCAGAAATCCCAAGACTCTGGTATTCTGGCCGGCTGAGGGCTACCTGCAGGCAGATAACCCAAATGTGAAGACTGCAACAGTGAATACACTCTTAACATCTACATTTATGGTAAGTGTACACAACTGTACTATATTTGTGCTGTTTGTGCGGTCTTCAGTGCGAGAGCTATTAGTGATAGGAGGGACAAGCTTATCCTGAAAGACCTGCTTCCCGCTTTGGCTTCTTCTTCTTCGTGTAATTCAGGGGCTCAAACCCCCCTCTCAAAAATCAAAGGTGCCCAAAGAGCACAGTAAGTGCTCTCCTGCCGAGACTCATCTGCATACATCTACTGTAGAGCCTCCTAAAAAGGTTCCAAAAATGTCTGATCCGAAACCTTTAGGTCTGAGATAGCCTACTGCTCCATCTCCTCGACTCCATGCTCCCAGGTTCTCTCCGTAGCCCGTGTCTCCAAGACTGAGCTCCCCCATCTTGCAGGAGACTCCTAAAAAGTCTTTAAGCCCACCTTCCACATCATCTTTAGTTGCATCTTCCTGTAGTCTTTCTGAAGCAGAGGTGGATAGGATGATGAGGGAATTCCTCACAGCAGAGATCCAGGTGGAGGTTTTGTCAGCAGCGTCGCTCACTGTATCTTTGAGCTGCCAACCTTTTTTTCTACACATAATTATTCCTTCTCTGATCCCACCACCCTTTTTAGAGCCCATGGATCCAAAAGTCCTGGGAGCCAAAATGTCTGATCCGAAGATTATTCCAACCTGGACTCCAACTACTTCCTTGACCCAATCAGCTCTGACACTGTTGGAGCATGACCGGTCTTGGAAGCCAGTGCATTAGAGTTTGATCAGAGGGCTGACTTTGAATCCATCTTGGAGCTGTCACTTCCTTTCAGAGCCTCAGCTTTTCATAGCTCTGCTCTGACTCCTTCCTCTGAGCCGGGGGTTGGGGGCGCTCTGAGATTATCTGCTCTTGGAGCCTTGGCTCTGATGGGATTGTCCTCGGCCTCTCCAGGCCTTTATTCTTTGAGCTAGTGGAAAGTGTTTTCTCTCAACTGAGAGTAGTGTCAACTGTCTCTGGATCCTGTGTCTGAGCCTTCACATTCTACACCTCAGGGACAGCCAGCTCAGAAGAGCTCCCAAGCAGTTCCATCAAGGGAGCTCCCAGTCTCTTTAGATACCTCCCTGGAACACCCCACGGAGGAGGTCCCTCAGAATAGGACGTGCAAGAGGAGGCACCTGGATTCCTCTCAAGAATCCCTCACAGAAGGCACAGACATTTTGATGAGGGGAAGGGTCCCCTAAATCTCCACCTGAAGGTCTAATTTCGAGACATCCTCGAGATCCTTCGCCAGAAAGATGGATGGCCTTCACAAACCTATTCCCAGGAGGAATTTGTGTTTTTGGAAGCCTTCGGGTCTGGCTTGTCTACATCTTGGGCCCCCCCCCCCACCCCATGGAAGAGCTTATAGATCTTGTTTCCCGCAGGGTATGTAAAAAAACTAGACTTCTTTGATCCTTTTCCAAAATACCCTGATAAAATTGTAAGTACCCCAGCTGATGGGCAATACTAGACAAAAGGGATTCCTGCAGATGCCATGGTTTGTTGCGGCAGCCACCAAAATGGAACTTGCTGAACAGAGCTCCACTGGCTGCCCCCCCAGAGTCTAAGGCTTTGGATAGGTTTGTGAAGTGGAGTTGTGCATCAGTGACGTTTGCCCTGCGATTGCTGAACTACCTGGCACATTTCACCAGATTACAGAGGGAATAGAATAACATGACCAAGGCATACCAAAAACAACCAATAAATTCCAAAAGTGCCCAGGGACACGAAAACACCACGAGGATAGCAGTAAAAGGCGTTTATTTAGCCAAATAATAAAATGCACCATATTATCGCTTCACCATTTAGATTACGTTTTTGTTCGTACCGACTTCATCAGATGTGGACTGACATCAGAAAACAGCTTTATATACACTTATAAATGAACTAAATTGACAAACATTTAAGCAGGACAAATAAGGGAAACCTAAATGTAAGATTTCATAAGTAATATACTCGCATACATCTCCTTTATTTATAAACATAAATACTTTAATGTTTTTAAACAGGCTTAATTTATTTTAATGAATGTATTTATAAAATGTCATTTGAATGTAAAATGAATAAAACTTGTGCATATTTGTAAGATAAAATGTGTGTGTGTGTGTGTGTGTGTGTGTGTGTGTGTGTGTGTGTGTGTGTGTGTGTGTATATATATATATATATATATATATATATATATATATATATATATATTTATTTATATGTGTGTGTATATATATATATATATATATATATATATATATATGTATATATATAATGAATGTGTGTGTGTATGTGTGTATATATATATATATATATATATATATATATATATATATATATATATATATATATATATATATGGATTCACTTGAGAATCTCGAAAAAGTGAAATACCTAATTTCAGTTTTCCGAAATTCAAATCCCGAAACCTTACAAGCCCGAAACACCACAAGCGCGAAACTTAAAATCCCGAGCATACACTATAAACACAACACACACATACACACACGCTCCACCCACAATCAGACATACAATCCTAATGTACAAATAAGCAGGGGGGCAAGCCCCCCTGCACCCCCCACACCCCCTACTTATATATTCTAACTCCAAGACCGTACAATCACACACACACAAAGGTAACTCGCACCCACACTTTTCACAGCCGCTTGCACACACATCACAACCAAAACACACACTAACATACACTACAGCCCATAACCTACACACTCAAAAAGACGTGCCTGCATTTACATCCTTTTTTAGTTTCATATTATCTTTGATGATGAACACCACCTAATGAATATTTGATATGTCTCCACTTAGTGGAATTGATTTTAAACGTATAATTTTATACATTTCAAGGGAGAATTTTATCACCAAATAAAAGCAGTGACGATAGGTGCAGCATGCGCCCCCATGTATGATGACCTTGTTCTGGCTAGGTGGGAAGAAAATATAGTGTTAAATTCTATTTACAAGGAATGCTGGTCTATGTACAGAAGGTTTTTAGATGATATGTGTATTTTATGAGTTGGTCCACATGAGAAAGTATATGATTTTTGTAGGATTCTTGAACAACAGTATTAATTTTTTAGATTTTACATATAAAGTCTCCCTAGAAAAATTACAATACTTGGATGTGGAGATATATAAATACAGTAATACATTTAATTATAAAGGATATACGAAAAACGCCTTCTCAAATTCATATTTGCACTTTAATAGTGCACATCCTTTGCACTATAAAAGGAATATAGTAGGGTCAGTTTGTTAGATCATGCAGGATGACTGTCATTGGATAATGACTTTGAGAAGGAGGTGAAGACTTTAGAGATTATGTTTAGGGCTAGAAAATATCCTGATTACCAAACCAAGAAAGATGTGTGGGGAAGGGAGAATGGATAGGTATCAACCCATTGTAGCAGTTGAATGTGGCAACAAATTTATAAACAACACAAGGAAGAGAATTTTGGAAGGGCCCTTGTGATGGTATATAATGCCAACTCTAAAATGATAAGAAAATGAATGGAATCTGAGTGAAAAAGATTTATAAATTTAGTGGTGCTGCGGTAGCGTTGTCGCCTCACAGCAGGATGTTGTCGCGTTCGATTCTCAGCTAGAGCGGCTTCTGTGTGGAGGCATGCGTGAATGGGCGTGCCTTCATTGAAAGTTGTGCATTGGGGCTGGTAACTCGGCACGTAAACATCCAATACCAAGTTTTAGCGGACTGGAGTTCCGCTGTGGTGACCCCTAACCAGGATAAGCCGAAAGACACAACAACAGATGTAGAAAAAATATCAAAGGACAATTTAAAAATTGTCTAAAAGAACTCCCACAACCTGAGGAAATTATTGGCAAATGAATATGGGCAAGTGAATAAGAACTCGAGAAGGTATAGAACATATAAATGTGGACATTGTTCACAATGTACATTTGTATATAACAAGGAAAAAATTGTTTTAGAAAGTAGAGACCTAGAAATAAAAGGAAAAGACTTTTTTATAACTGTGATTCTAGGGGCTTAATATATTTAGCAGTATGCCAAATATGTTTCAGTTTTTACGTGGGAAAGACTGAAAGGAAACTGAAGAAAAGAATATATGAGCATTACTGTGATATACGTACTAAGAAAGAGACCAAAGCCTTATATAAACATTAGCAAACATTATTTATTTTTTGTCTTTGAAAGGATCAAGAAAGATACAAGGGGTGGTTTGCTGAAGGAAAGTATTGAATATAGGTAGTTATGGTGGCAAGTGACACCACAAGCTAATGTAACACCAGGTCTAAACGAAAATATTTCCATAGCCCCTCTACTCAAGTTAAGAGGTGCAAAATTGTGAAAACACAACATTTCAGAGGAGATGTTGTTGTTTTTTATGATGCTTTTTATGAAACTTTTATAGCCCCCTATTTATATTATATTCAAGGAGATGATGTCCTTCAAGGATGCATCTGCAGTCATAACATATGGGTTGTCCTGCCTCAGGCAGCCCTTCGGTCGGCCGGATTCCAAAGTCTGGGTCTGGCCTCGGCTGATGTCGCACTTTCCCCGACGTCAGAGCTTCTGGGGTATAAAGGCATCAGCCGACGCCATTTTCCTCAGTCTTTCTTGCCGCGCAGTGCCCGAAGCAGAAGCTGTTCGCAAGTGCCGGTCGGTCAGATCCAGAGATTTCCGCTACCGAAGACTTCTAAAAAAGCTAAGTACCCCGTTGGGGACTCTTTCTTGCCTCAGCCGATGTCAGACAAAGTAAATAATTGTTTAACTTGTGGGAAACAAATACCTCATAAGGATTTCCATTCTTACTGCCTTCCTTGCTTAGGCCCAGACCATGACGTATCAGCTTGTTTAGCCTGTGCCTCCTTCAACCGACGGACTCTTAGACGTCGGTCGGAGTTTGCAGAAGAGTTTTTTGGATCCGCTTTTGCATATAAAATGCCGTCGGAGACTCCGACTACACATTTTGCCAAAAAACGCAAGGAAAAGGACCGACACTCACGGCCCGTGGTTTCGACTGAAACCACGGTTAGGCCTACCGCGAGTGTCTCTGTTTCGGCTGAAACAGATTCCTCGGTTCTTACTTCTGCCGAAATCATACCTCCGACAACCGAGGCCAGAGAGGCCCCGGCTGAGTCGGCTACAGAAATCCCTACCGAAGAAGCAAGCGCACAAGAATTGTCCGACACCATCCCTTTGGACATTTCTACACCTGCACGTGGGGCAGCTAGGCCCCCTGCTTCTATGTCTATTAAGGCCCTCTCCAGGGCTAAAGCAGCTAAAATTTCAAAGGCTTTACCTGCAAAATCTACCTCTGAGACCTTCCTCAAGTTTTCAGATTCTCAGCCTTGCTGAGGACCTTATATCTCTGATTAGGGGTTCCCAACCTCACCCAGACAGGGCCTCTCAACCTCCTCCTGACAAAAGGCCTAGGACTGAACCCCCTGAACCTCTCTCCTCTGATTACTCCTCGGATGGATCTGATTTATCAGACCATCAGGAAGGGCCATACTCACCTTATGAGGATTCAGATGCAGAAGACTCTATTCCTTCTGCCTCCCCTCCAGAAGAATTTTCCTTTAGGGAGACTTTACACTCAATGAGGGAACACTTTCAATGGCAGGGATTTCTCTGATTCTAGAAAAAGACTAAGGACCTTTTTACACTTGCCACAGCATAGGCCTTTAGTCATACCACCTGTGCTAACTGTAGTTGATGATGCATATAATGATGTCAGTTCTGCCCCTGATTCTCTTCCCCCGGCCCCTGCCAAACCTGACAGATATTACAGGGTCCCGGATTCTCACTTTCACTTGTATAAAGCCCATGCTGCAGACCCAGAAACTATTTCTCAGGGCCCAAAAGGTGTTGCAGCTGCCACTGCCAAACCCCCTACCTCTGACAGAGAGTCAAGAGCATTAGAGAGATGGGGAAAAAAGGTTTATACATCTGCTACTCTTTCTGCCAGGGCATTAAACTGTCAATTCCATATGATACAGTACCAGGAATATTTGTTAGATCAGCTGAATAAAAAGCTTTCTTCTCCTGAACCTTTAGACCGTAAGTCCCTTCAGGATTTGGTACACAACTCTCAGCAGGTCAGTAATCATTTCTTAAAATGTGGCTATGATGCACTGGAGGCTTCATTTAGATCAGCTATGACTGGAGCAGTAATTCGAAGGCATGCCTGGCTAAAAGAGCAATCCTTGCCAGACCATGTCAAGGCTAAACTCCTAGATGCTCCAATGGAGAAACAAAGTTTATTTGGCTCCCCTGCACAGGAGATTCTAAAGAAAGTGGAAGAAAAAGCAAAATCTGTGCAAACAGTAAAGGATTTTCTGCAGGTCCAACCTCCGAGGTTCAGCAGAAACTGGCCTTCAAAGAATTGGTCCTTTTCAGACACCTCCGGAGCACAAAGGGGCAGGAATAGACGCCCAAGAGGCAGAGGTCAATCAAAGGGTGCCTACAGGGATCGTCAGTGGCAACCTGCCAACCAGAGGAGTGCTGCAACTACATCCACTTCCCCAGGACAGACACAATGACTTGGCTCTGATTCCGCCTACCAGGGAACAACTGGAAGCACCCTTGGGCGGAAAGTTGGCTTGATTCTCGAAAAATTGGCATTGCATTACGAAAGACAAATGGACATTGCAAACAATAGACAAAGGATACAGGTTTCACTTCCACACTTTACCAAAAAAGAGCGGAATGCCAAACCTACCACCAAACCAGAAGCCAGAGGCTCTAAGACAAATCAACAATTTACTTCAGATGAAAGCAATAGAAAGGGTACCATCTATGGAACAAGGCCAAGGATTTTACTCCAGACTATTCCTTGTACCAAGAAAAGAAACCCAATGGAGGCCTATTCTCGACTTGTCCGCACTAAACACATATCTCATTGTGCCAAAATTCAAAATGCTGACCCTACAGCAACTTCTTTCCATGTCGGGCAAGGAGTCTTGGCTGGTGACTCTAGATCTCAAGGAGGCATACCTGCACGTCCCTATACGACCAGATTGCAGAAGACACCTCAGATTTCTTGCAGGATCAGAGCATTATCAATTCTCAGCATTGCCCTTTGGCTTATCTACTGCGGCCAGAGTATTCACGAAATGCCTGGCATCAGTAATTGCACATTGCAGGCTTCAGGGAATTCAAATCTACCCATACCTGGACGACTGCCTAATACAAGCGGACAACAAGACAAAACTAATAAAGGATTTGGCCTATGTCATACACCTGTTACAGGCCTTGGGATACACAGTCAACATCCAGAAGTCAAGGCTAGTGCCATCCCAAAGGATAACATTTTTGGGTGCGGATCTGGACACAATAACTCAGATGGCTTTTCTCACAGAAGAAAAACAAAAGCAACTCCCAGTCTACTTCATGGCTTTGACAAGACAAACTCAGCTTACTGCAAGGAAAGTCCTGCAGGCCCTGGGTTACATGGCATCCTGCATAATCTTGATCCCGCATGCCAGGCTGCATATGAGGAAATTACAATGGTACCCAAGGAATGTATGGTCTCAACACAGGCACAGTCTAGAAACCATGATACCAATCATTCCATGCCTGAAAAAGGAATTCCTGTGGTGGGCTCAGGCCTGCCAGACCAATAGAGGGTTGCCTTTCAACAAACCACAACCAAGGCAGACCATCACCACGGACGCCTCAGACCTAGGATGGGGAGCACACATGGAAGACAAGTGTATCCAAGGCCTATGGTCTCAGGACCAGCTGAATTTGCACATAAACCTAAAGGAGATGCTGGCAGTGAAGCATGCAATCGAGGCATTCAAATCATTCCTCCAGCAAGGACATCTGCTGATAAGGACAGACAATACCACAGTCATGTGGTACATAAACAAACAGGGAGGCACGCATTCCTACCCTCTATGCCGGATGACAATGGATCTATGGAACCTAGGCCTGAATCTCAACATCCAACTGCAGGCCAAATTCGTACCAGGAAAAGAGAATTCACTAGCAGACAGCTTAAGCAGAACTACCACGGATACTCACGAATGGATGCTGCATCCACACATCTTCAAAATCATAACAAACAAATGGGGAATGCCAGAGATAAACCTGTTCGCCTCCCCACTCAACCACCAACTGAACAAATTCTGCTCAAGAGTATACCACCCACAAGCCTGGAGGGTGGACTCCCTCTCTTTCAGTTGGAAGGCCCTAACACAGTGTATGCTTTTCCACCTCTCCCATTGATGTACAAAGTTCTACTGAAGATCAGGGAGGAACAGCCAAAGGTGATTCTGATAGCTCCAGACTGGCCAAGGCAGCATTGGTACCCGCTACTGAGAAGCATGTCTCGGACGAACTCATGGCCTCTACCCCCTATGGCCTTTACTTCTAACGTAGAACAACTACAAGACCATGCATCCAAACTTGAAAACACTGCAGCTAACTGCTTGGAAAATTGCTTAAAACAAAACCAAACTGTTTTATCTCAGAGGGTCAAGGACATTATCCTGGAGGCTCGCAGACCCTCCACAAGAAAAACATATTCAGCTAAATGGAAGAGATTCCTTATTTGGAGTGCATCAAAGGGTACAAATGTCACACTGGCAAACCTAGCACACATCCTAGAATACTTACCAGAACTGTTCCACAATGGCCTGTCCTATTCTTCCATTAAGATTCATGCTTCAGCAATTTCAGCAGAGTACAACATGGATCCTCATATCTTCTCTCACCCTCTCCTCAGACAATTTTTAAGAGGGATCAAAAATGTAAAACCTCCAAGGAAACCTCCTCTGCCTACATGGGATCTCAATTTTGTGCTGGAAAAATTAACACTACCCCCTTTTGAACCAGCGGCATCAGCAGACTTACAGTTCTTATCTTGGAAAACTGCTTTCCTTCTAGCAATCACTTCAGCAAGAAGAGTATCCGAGTTACAGGCACTAATGGCAGTGCAGCCATTCCTTATTTTTCACCAGGATAGTGTGCCTCTGAGAACCAATCCTACTTTCATGCCAAAGGTGGTATCCAGGATATCCTTGAACCAAGCTATTCATTTGCCTACGTTCTTCCCTAACCCACAGAACGGGGGGGAAAATCTATTGCACACCTTGGATGTACACAGACAACTACGCTACTATCTGGACAGAACTAAAACCAGCAGAAAAACTGACCATTTTTTTGTAGCATATGCAACTGGAGTGCAAGGAAAAGCAATTTCCAAACAGACAATTTCAAAATGGATAGGAAATTGCATTCGATTCCGCTACTCTTTTCATGGAAAGACAACTCCTGAAAATATCAGGCCTCACTCCACAAGAGCCACAGCCACCACTACAGCTTTCCTACGAGGGGTGGCTACCAAGGACATTTTAGAAGCTGCTACTTGGAGCTCCGTGCATACATTTGCCAAGCATTACAATCTACCTTTATACTCCAGATCCTGAGCAGGTTTTGCAACTGCAGTTTTACAGGGGATCTTAACTACACCATCATTATCTTAGTACCTCCTCCCCCAGTTTGGCTATGGTATTCTACCCATATGTTATGACTGCAGATGCATCCTTGAAGGACATAGTACAGTTTTGTACCTACCATAAATGTAGATGTCCGATAGGTATGCATCTGCAGTCAGGATTACCCACCCTCCTTCCCCTCTGTGGTATTCCTAGGGTGCTTACCCCTCTTTCAGCTAGCTGGGGGAATCTATTATGGTGTATTTGTTTGTATGTATATATATTTTGTTTGCTACTGTTTGGAATTTTCAACATTTATCCAAATTTAGCCTTCCTAGAGGGCACCTGGCATCTGGGGCAAGAAACATTGAGGAAAATGGCGTCGGCTGATGCCTTTATACCCCAGAAGCTCTGACGTCGGGGAAAGTGCGACATCAGCCGAGGCCAGACCCAGACTTTGGAATCCGGCCGACCGAGGGCTGCCTGAGGCAGGACAACCCATATGTTATGACTGCAGATGCATACCTATCAGACATCTACATTTATGGTAGGTACAAAACTTTACTTTATATTTTGTGAAACTCTTTTTAAGCTTGGGAACATAATTTACTTATAATAATGGCTTTCAGCCACAAGATGGAGCTCCAACATAAGAAATAATGTACATGATATTTTATCTTACGAATATGCATGAGTTTTATTCATTTTTCATTATTTAAATGACATTTTATAAATGCCTTCATTAATGTTTTTAAACAGGTTTAAATTATTTTAAAGTATTTATGTTTATAAATAAGAGACGTATATGAGTATATACTTAAGAAATCTTATATTTTAGGTTTGTCCTACTTAAATGTTTGTCATTTTAGTTAATTTATAAGTGTATATAAAGCTGCTTTCTGATGTTAGTCCACATCTGATGAAGTTGGTATGAACGAAAACGTAATCTGCACGGTGAAGCATTAATGTGGTGTGTTTTATTATTTGGCTAAATAAATGTCCTTTTACTGCTCTCCTCGTGGTGTTTTCATGTCTCTGGGCACTTTTGGAACTTATAGATTACAGAGGGACTTAATAAAGGAACTCTTAATTCTACCCCATACTGCATGTCTGCTGAGGAACATAAGTCCTCTTCCTCACAAGTGGCCACCCTGCAGTCAATTACAGACGCATCCATGAGATTAATCTCATGTGGCACAGAAGGTACCTCAGGAGCGGCCGGTTCAGGCATAGCCATAAGGCGACATGCCTGGATGTGGTTGTGGGACTTCATGGAACTAAAGATATTCATCAGTGCTCTCTTTGATGGATCTTTCTTGTTTAGACCAATAGTGAACAGGATGGAAAGACCTTGTCTGCTATTAGAATTCACTTTTCTACCCATCAGAGACCCTTTACCAGGAATCAGCATAAGAAAATTTCATTCTAAAAGTCTCAAGGTCCTTCTCAGGTGTCGCATGGGAAATTTTCCTCCAAAGGCTGGAGGAAATAATTACAGTGATGGACATTGTCCATGCTGCGGGGGGGTTGCTGAACCAAGGATCACAAGAATCTCCAGATTTTCTTGTACAGATCCTTCCAGCATTCCTGAAAGGTTGTCCAACTGTCCCATCTCTGGAGGCATTTGGGGTGCTTATTCTTGTACTAAGACTCCTGATTAGCTATCACAAAAAACCTTTGGGTGCAAAGGATCATATTCAAAGAATATTTGATTCTCTCTTTTTACAAATTCCAGTAAAACAAAAAAAAAAATCTTCCCGATGTTCCACTCAGAGGGAGCTAACAGATCAAGAAATTATAAAGTTGCTAGACAAGTCATCCAAGAGGTCCCACCTGGCCAAACAGGATCCAGAATTTGCTCAAGGTTCTTTTTAGTGCCAAAAAAGACAGGGACCTGAGACCAGTTTTGTATCTAAGCTGTATGAACCAGTTTGTAAAAAGAGACCAGTTTTGTATCTAAGCTATTTGAACCAGTTTGTAAAAAAAAAAAAAAAAAAAAAAAAAAAAATCCAAATTCTGGATGATCACGGTTCAGTCCGTTCTGCCCCTTCTTCAGAAGGACCACTGGATGTGCTCAGTTGATCTTCAGGATGTATACCATCACATCAAAATGAACAGGTACTCTTGAAGTTATCTACACTTCTGGCTGGAAGTCTGTCATTATCCGTTAAGAGCTCTGCCCTTTGGGCTCACCACAGCCCCCAAGGGGTTTCATCAAATGCATGGCAGTGGTGCCATCTCACCCGAGGCTGCTTGGATTGAGTGTTTCCCTGTTTAGACGACTGGCTCCTTACCGCACCAACCAGTCATCTACTAGTAAAAGCAGAGATCTTTTGCTTCACCTGGCACTCTCTCTGGGATGCACCATCAGCATGCAGAGATCTCATCTTCAACCAGTTCAGGTTATAGACTTGTAGGGGCTCACTTAGACTCTGTCAGTTTTGTAGCCTTTCTGCCTCAGAAGAGAATTATTACATTGAAAACTTACATCAAAGAGACTCTCTCCATTCCAGGACCCCCAACAAGATTGGTCCTCGGGGCATTAGGGTTGGTGGCTGCTGCTATAACTTTAATCCCTACTGCCCGCTTACACATGAGAGTTCTCCAGTGGACACTAGCGGTGCAGTGGACCTTTCATAATTGTCCCTTAAAATCACCCGATAAACTTCTCAAGAGGGCAGAAATTCTCCTCATTGGTGGATCCACTCGGAGATCGATCAAGGTCATCCATTTATCCTTTCCCCAGTGCCACATTAACCACAGATGCCTCCCAGTAAGGGTGGGGGGCATTACTCAGGACAGACTGCTCAAGGCACATGGTCCCTACAAGAGACCAGTCTTCATGCCATGTCCTAGAGATGAGAGTGGTCGTCCTAGCATTGTAGGCCTTTCAGAGCTTTCTTCCTCTGGGGACTATTGCAGTACAAACTCGCAACATGTCAGTAGTTTGGTACATCAGCAGATGGAGGAACCAAATCCTACCCCTTTTGTCAAGAAGCAGTGAGAGTGTGGAAGTGGATGATTTTTCATCCATCCGCTTTCTAATAGCAATGCACGTACCGGGGAAATCGACAACATTCTAGTGGACAAACTCAGCAGGACCATCCACATGCCTCACGAGTGGTCTCTCAACCAGTCAGTGACTAACATGATATTTTGCACATGGGGTCAACCTTGCTGTAACCTGTTTGCATCTCCCCTCAACAACAAATGCAGCAGGTTCCTTGCTCCTATCCCACCTCAGGGACAGTTACAAAAGAGATGCTCTGGTCCACGTTTGGCTCTCCAGTCTTGTTTATGCTTTACCTCCCCTGCCTCTCTTCCCAAAATTTCTATAGAAAGAACTTTAATTTGAAGAGCAGAGTAATCCTCCTTGCTCACTTTTGACCTCAACATGTGTGGTTTCCCTTCCTTTGGTCTCACTTAGTATGTCCCCCCTTAAACACTGAATCCCAGTCCAGACCTCCTGTCTCGCCCATTGGGACAAGCTCATCCAGATATTGCAGGCCTCAAGATGACCACATGGTTCCTGCAATTCTGATGGTGGCTAAACATTGTAGGCTTTAATCCCCGGTCCGAAATATCCTAATATCTTCTCATAAATCTTCAATGAGAAGTTTAAAGAATAAATTGAAAAGGTTCTCTCTTTGGGCTCACCAAAGAGAATTAGATCCCTTAACCACTCCACTTCCAGCTGTTTTAGATTTCTTTGCATCGATTTTCCAGAGTGGAGGTAGTTTTTCTGCTGCTGAAGTCCACTTAGCAGCCATCTCCAACTATCTGATTGGTGATGATGCTTCTCCTTTGGCATCATCAAAAATAGGTAAAGCTTTTCTTAAGGGTACCTTCTTACTTAGACCTCCTATAAAGGACCCTACTTTACCTTGGGATCTCACTATGGTTTTACAAACCTTGGTACTCTCCCACTTTGAACTATCAGCTAAAGTGGATCGCACATTTCTTTCTTGGAAAATTGTCTTTTTGATAGCTATAACTTTGGCAGGATGAGTATCTGAACCACAAACATCGTCTTCTAAACCACCATATTTGGTATTTCACAAGGACAGGGTTACTTTGCATACAAATCCTTATTTCCTATCAAAAATTGCCTCTGAAAGCAGTATCAACCAGGTCATCAATTTACCAGTTTTATTCCTCACTTTTGAAAATAAAGGTGAATACACCATTATCTACTTGATGTACATAAGCAACTGTTTTTTTTTTTTTTTTTTTTTTTTACC
The DNA here is from genome assembly GCF_019279795.1 of Protopterus annectens. Taxonomy (NCBI): domain Eukaryota; kingdom Metazoa; phylum Chordata; order Ceratodontiformes; family Protopteridae; genus Protopterus; species Protopterus annectens. The sequence goes on along the minus strand of NC_056743.1, from coordinate 672,334,846 downwards.
ATCACAGGACCAAGGCATTTATTAAAACAGAACAATTTTGTCTCCTTCACTACTAAAAGATTGGGAAGACCAGTTTCAAAAACTACACTGGCTAAATGGATTACAGATTGTATTTCCTATGTTTTTTCCTTGAGAAAGGTATGCCCTTACCAAAACAGCCTAAAGCACATTTAACCCGGTCACTATCTACGCCGGCAGCTTTTTGGGCTAGAGCCAGTATTAATATTGGTGCTGCTGCCACTTGGTCTAATAGTCGTACCTTTGTTGCACATTACAAATTGGACATTATTTTCAGAAATAGAGCTGGCTTTGGTTCCATGGTGCTCCAGAACTTCCTTACATGAGGGCCACCAAAGATCACTGTAGCTGGGGACTCTGTCCCATTCCTTGAGGAACAAATGAAAATGACATCATCAGATAAAGGAAGTTATGTACTCACCATAGCGTTCCACCTATGTTGTCCATTTTCATTCTTCCTCAAACCTCCCCCTTCCTCATCCTTGGGAGAGATCTATCAGAAGTGTTAGGAACCATAGTTTGTGTTTGAGCTCCTGGTCTTTCAGGCTATCACTTTCTTGTCATAGCTGTTATTTTATTGTATGAGCATAATGTATATTACAGCAGCAAACTCGATATTCGGTATTGCAGTGGCATTATGGGTAAAGGAAGAGCTTGAGATTTGGATCCTAGAATCTTTAGAAAGTTGCAGAGTCTGATCCAAGGATCGGATCCAAACTCGTTCATTGAGGAAGAATGAAAATGGACAGCACAGATGGAACGTTATGGTGACTACATAACTTCTTTTTTTTCTCAGCCTACCAGAGGGGAAAAAAACATGAATCTGTTACAGTAGGATTTTCCAGAACCTACACACATTCCCATGTTGCCTACTAAATGGTCTAAAGCAGGACCTAGCGGAACCACCTACAACATAAGTACTGGCTTTGTCCCAGCAGAGTGTAAAACACCAACAGTAGTTCCCTTGCACAAAGGAATCACCATCAACCGACCCTGGGAACTATCCACGCATATGCCCAACCAGCCTTCTCTGCAAGGCCATGGAGAGAATCATCTTGGACCTTATCAGCAAAGACATAGGTGTAATCAAGCTCTTTACCTGACCCATTTGGCTTCATTAAGGATAGATCATGCTTATTAAACCTGGTGGACTTCAAGAATGTCACCAAAGCCCTGGATGAAGGCAAAACAGTACATATAGCCTGTCTTGACTTAGCCAAGTCTTTTGACACAATCCCCCACTCAGACATTGAGAAACTCACCCAGCTGGGAATTAACCCGTATGTCACTAGATATATTGTCAGGCTCACATGTTAAGGTTTGCTCTGAAATCTGCTTTAAATAACTTTTTTCTTCTGTTGCTCAGGTCACTACTCATTGTTTGTAGTGTGTGCATGACTCTGTTGATGCTGTTTCCAGGACTGTGGCCAGTGGTACTGTTTTGAGGAGGTTTGTATGGCTGCGTTCACAGAACCTCCCAGTCGATAAAAATGAGATTTTAAATTCTGCCTTGGATAGAGATTTAGTGTAGGTCTCCTCTGATGCAGACGTGATCAAAAAGTGTGATGAAAAGAACAAACTGATTTAGGGAATCTCAAAATTTTTCAGCCCTCCTTTTCCAAATTGTCCATGGATTTTCTGTCTCCTCATCCAGTTTTGGCAAAAAAACTGAGAATAAACAGTCTCAAAAAATTCAGGTAAACCAGTGATCTGAAGTAGTTAACTTCATTTGATCAGCAACCTGTGGGTTTCGGATCCAACACTGATCCGAGCCGGCAGCATACCAAGCAAAAAGATCCGAGCTCCAAGCTCCTCCCCCCTACCCATACTACATTGCAACCTCTTTCCAATCCTCGGATCTCGTTTGCTGTGTTTTTGCCAGCACGGGATTTCTGAGCTCCAGGCAAGTTTGTCAGGGTTTTTCAAATTTTATTGGTCTGTGTGCCCGAGAATCTCTCATTACGGGTTCCTTTCCTTGCTAGATATTTGTGTTTTGTAAGTTGTTAACTTTCTGTCAGTGCAGGCCCCCCTTCCCATCCATAGAGTGTGTGTGCGCATGCGCGTTATGTCAGAAAGTAACTTTCTCTAAGTGCACAGAGTGTGGCCACAAGCTGTCGCCAGCTGACGGTCACACTCGGTGTGTAGTTTGCTTGGGGGTGCCTCATTTGTCATCCGGCTGCAAAATCTGTGCGGCCTTCAACCCCAGAGCTCTGCAGGATCGCATGAACAAGTTGATTCTGGCAGGTTTTCTACCCGCGGAATCGACTTCTTCTTCCACAGCTTCTTTGCCAGTCACTGCTGTGGCTGTCCAACCTTCCGGCCCTCCTCCCCTGTCCGGAACTCACCCTCGCACCTTGCCACAGGGAGAGAGAGAGGCCAAGAAAGAGAGAATGAAAGACAAACACAGGGAGACAGAAAGACAAACAGAAAAGGAAAAAGATAGAGAGATGGAACGCAAGCGGCAGGCCGAGTTGGATCCAACTGCCCCTCCCGCTAAGGTGATTGTCTCCTGTCAAAGTTACTAGGCCATCCTCTCCTTGGCTCCGTTTACCACATTTTTCTCCGGAGCCAGAGGAGGAGGCATGACCACCCTCAAGGTCGTCTTCGCGTCAGCCCTCCCGGCCGGCATCGGTGGCATCCTCTAGATAGACTCTGAGCATCTCTGAAACAGACATGGATCGGATGATGTGAAGGTTTCTACAAACTCAACTGCAGATGAGTGTTGCTGGCTCCCTCTCCCACCAGTGCGGGGAGTTCGGCTCCGTTTTTCACCCCAATAGCTCCTTCTCCGATCCACCATCGGATTTCAGAGTCTATGGATCAGAGGAGCCCCAGAGACAGGGGGTCGGCGCCGATGGTACCTTCGGCCTTGACGCCAGCCATGCCTTCGAGTCTGTCGGATCTGAGCTCCCGGAGCCGAGAGTTGGGGGATCGGATCTGAGGGGATGAGTGTGTGATCGACTCCGTTGTGATCAGGGCATACCATCCCTTTGGGTCCGGCCGTTCCAACTTCGGCTCCAATCGCTTCGGATCCGAGGGTCGCAGCTACCCTCACCACCAGTTTCAGGGAAGCTGGTCCTCCTTCGGCGTTCATTGTGGAGAGGGTTCTCTCTGAAGGATAGAGACCCCTCAATCTTTCCTCTGGGTCATCCCTGCCCCCTCACAGTTGGGTTTGTCTTCCATCATCCAGTCCCCCCAGGGACAGCCTGTGTTTATTGCGCCCCAGCCAGTTCCCCTAGAGGAACACAAAACCATTTGTGAGCTCTCCCCAGAGAGTCCAACCGAGGAGGTTCCTCACAAACGCCGGTGTAAAAGGAGGCACCTGGACTCCCCCCGAGTCCCTCACTGAGGATACCGACTTGGAGGAAGGGAAAGGTTCCCCCAAATCACCCCCCCCCGAAGATGTCTCCTTCGGAGACGTAATGTAAATCCTTCGCAGGGGGGAGGGTCCGCCCAAAAACCTTCCTCTGACAAGTCTGTATTCCTGGAGGCGTTTGACACAGTTCCATCTATCACTTGGGTGTCCCCCTCAGCCGACCCTCTGGTGGACCTGATCACCACCAGAGCTTGGAAGGAACCGGACACTTTGGAGCCAATACCCAAAAGGCCCGACAAAATATTGAGCCCCCCCCCCCCCCGGCAAGATAGAGTTTCTTGGAGCAAAGGTTCCCCGGTTGATGCCATTGTGGTTGCGGCGGCCACAACAAAAGAACTTGCCCAGGAAAGTTCCTCGTTCCACCCCCAGACAAGGAGTCCAGGATGACGGACCATCTTGGAAAGCAGACTTTTGCTTCGGCTACCTTTACTATAAGGGCACTGAATTACTTGGCCCACGTAGTTCGACTGCAGTGGGACCTTGTGAAAGAGTACTCAGAGTCTCGCCCGGAGTCCATGTCGGCCGAGGATAAACAGACCTTCTCTGCTCGTATGGCCACTCTCAAGTCTGTGTCCAATACGTCCATGCGTCTACTCTCTCACGCCACTGAGGGAGCCGTTAGGTCTAGCGGGTCCGGTATCGCCTTAAGGCGTCACACCTGGCTCAGTCTTTGCGATTTCTCGGAACCCTTCAAGGCGTCCTTCGCTAACACACCCTTTGACTGTTCGACCCTGTTCGGGAAGACTGTGATACGCTTGTCCAGAGCGAGAAAGATGGGAAAACGCTGTCAGCCATCGGGATCCACTTCTCTAACCCTCAAAGGTCCTTTTCCAGGAACCAGCGAGGGCAACAGAAGCTGTGGTTCTGCAAATCTCAGCAGTCCCGGAACACTCAGGACTCCTCCTCCCCCAAAGACAGAGGAGGACAAGGTGGACGCCAGCCCAGAGGCAGAGGGGGGGGGGGCGAAGAACTTTGGGTCAAGGGAATCGTTTTCAGATCAACCCATGTAACAACCCATTGAGAGGTTGCCCGACTTGCTCCTCTCTCGAGGCAGTCTTGGTGTTTTTCGATGCACCTAGCCCAATGGAAGTCCATCACGACAGCTTGCTGGGTGCTTCGAATAATATCCAGAGGCTATTCTATTCCCTTAACAAACAAGCCCCCTTACACAAGGCACCTTCCGGACGTCCCACCCGCTCAGAGGGAAGCCGTGTCTTTGGAAATACAAAAGCTGCTAGAAAAAAGAGCCATCCAGCAGGTTGCCCCTAGACCAGTCCAGATCAGGCATCTATTCCAGGTTCTTTTTGGTGCCAAAAAAGATGGGGGACCTAAGGCCGATTCACGACCTGTCTGCACTGAACGTGTTTGTTGCCAGTAAAAGTTCCAGATAGTCGCGCTTTAATCCATCCTGCCCTTTTTGCTGGAGGAAGACTAGTTGTGATCGATAGACCTCAAGGATGTGTACTACCATATCCTGATGGACAGGCGATCCAGGAGGTTCCTCCGCTTTTGGCTAGGGGCCATTCATCATCAATTCAAGGTCCTACCCTTCAGTCTCACAACAGCCCCCAGCGTGTTCACCAAGGTCATGGCAGTTGTAGCGGCCCACCTGAGACTTCAGGGCATTCAGGTCTTCCTGTACCTGGACTGGCTCCTCACCGCTCCCACCAGGCATCTACTCTTACTAGCCAGAGATTTCTTTCTCCGGGTATCACCTCGGCTGGGGATCACCATAAATCTCAGGAAGTCTTCCTTACAACCCGTTCAAGTGTTAGGGGCAAGAATAGATTCTCTTCAGGCCAGGGCATTTTTGACTCCAGACTACACAGCCTGGCACTTCATGTGTTAGTGTTTCTGCAGTCCCTTGCACCCCCAGCAGAATTAGTCCCAAGAGCCTTTAGGGTCCATGGCAGCAGCTAATCAACCTGACCCCTTGTGCTTGTCTGCATATAGGTTCATAGGTAGGTACTAGGCTATCGGCCCTGGGGCCTATACAAGCCCAGCCAAAAAGGTACCCTGGCTTTTGCCACCCAAGAAAATTATTTTCCTGTGCCACTGCCGAGCAGAGCCAGAGAGATGTTCCCCGGGGTGAATTTCCTATTTCCCATCCAATCACGATTTTTCTTGAAGAGTGCTAATGAGGAGCTTTGTTTGATATAGGTAGTTTATTCCAGAGTATGGGAAGTCTCTGGGACAGGAATCTATCCCTCTGGCATGTTCTGTTTATTGTGGCGACAAGGTTTAGGTCCCCAGAGCGTGTAGCTCAGAGGGATTGGGATTTCTTTAAGTGGAGCATGTCCAACAGCTCTGGGTTTGACATAGCTTTGTATGTTAGGCAGAGATCACCTCTGAGTAGGCGATATGCAACGGAGTAAAGCTGGAGTTTTTTGAGAGGTCTGTGTAGGGCATCTGTTTGAGGCCAGTAATCCTCCTTGTGAGGTATTGCTGCGGCCTTTCCAGTTGTTGTAGATGTCTTGTGAGGTACATACCAAAAGGGGCATTGTACTCTATAATGGGTCTAATGAGTGATGAGTAGGGGGGAACAATGACTTTTTTTTTTCTGGATGACAAACCTTTGTGATGAGGTGTGCCACGTAGAAGGGTTTCCTGACTACTGTGGCAATGTGATTATCAAAGGAGAGATTACTGTCCACCTGTGTCCCAAGGTCTCTTATCACACTTTGTGTTAAGTATACTACCGCCTATGTTGTAGTTCGTAGGTACAGAGTTTTTACCAAAGGGGATGACAATGCACTTTTTGGCATTGAGCTTGAGGCCATGGCTTTGACACCAGGCATCTGTCTCATTGAGGCCCATTTGTAGGATGTCCACATCGTTAGGAGTTTTGATTATAACTTGTAGTTTGCAGTCATCTGCAAACTTCATTAGCCAAAGACCTTCTGTGTTAGCCTGTACTTCAGAGAAGTAGATACCAAACAGGTGAGGACCCAGGACTGAACTCTGTGGTACTCCATTGTCACTGGTCTGAAGTCGGATTTGGAGTCTGTTACTTTCACAGTGTGGGTTCTGTCAGTGAGCCAATTGGCAACCCATCTTGTGACACAGGGATTTATACCTAGATGTTCATCGTGTTTCACTGTTGCAGTCATGACTGTAGGGTTCTCCCCTGCCGGCAGGCAGTCCTCGGTCGGCCAGAATCCCAAAGTCTGGGTCCGGCGTCAGCTGTTCAGCCATGCTCCCTGACGTCAGAGCGTCAGGAGTACAAAGCTGACAGCCGACGCCATGTTCTCCAGTCTTTCTTGCCGTGCGGTGATAGCAGTTCGCAAGTGCCGGTCAGCTGACTCCTGACCATTTTTTATAAACGTACTTCAGTCTGAAGACTTTCTTCTCCTACTCAAAGCTAAGTACCCCGTTGGGGAAACTTTTTTCTTGCTCCAGTCCAATGTCAGAAAAAGTTAATAATTGTATTTCATGTGGGAAGCAAATACCTCATAAGGATTTTCATTCTTACTGTATTCCTTGCTTAGGCCCTGACCACGACGTAGCTAGTTGTCGGTTTTGTGCTAGATTCAATCAAGGTACGAGTTTGCATTTCATTACTTCGGTAGGCGTTTTAATTATAAAATGTCGTCAGATACAGTTCCGGCTACCGGAGTTCACAAATGACGCAAGGATAAAGACCGGCCTCCGAGGTCCAAATCAGACTATGTTACAAGCAGAGCCAGCTTCAGGTTCGGCCGTCGTCAGTGAGGTGCTTTTGCAGCCCCTGTCGTCGGCCATTTTGGAACCGATGGCCGAAACGGACTCCCACTAGGAGCCAACTAGGCCTTTGAATATTTCTGTTGCAGGACCTTCGGACAATGCTCCTTCGGATGGGTCCGGAGCCGCTGTGCAGGTACCGGCTTCCTAAGGGGTTTTCAGGCCTACTCAGCTTCTAATAAAGGCAAAGCCAAAGACAAAGGCTAAGACTCCTTCCAAATCAAAGACTGCAGCCCAGGCCTCTTCTGATCTGGCACCCAAGTCTCAGAAACAGTTACTTAAGATGGAGGACTTACTATGATTAGGGGTTCACATCCCCCTCCAGATAAAAGGCCAAGGCAGGAAGTTTATTACGACTCCTCTGATCAGGCTTCTGTTTGTTCAGTTTCTTCTTCTGACCAGGAATATTCTTTCCCTCCTTATGAGGATTCTGATGCTGAGGAATCCATTCCTTCAGCTTCTCCCCCTGAGGATTTCTCTTTTGGGGAAACTTTGCATGAAATGAGGGAACATTTTCACTGGGAAGGTCAGGAGTATTCGGAATCTAAGAAAAGACTAAGGGATTTTCTTCTTCTTCTTCCCCAATATAGACCCCTGGCTATTCCTCCTATTTTGGATGTTGTGGATGATGCTTTTTCGGAGGCTAACTTAACTCCTGACTCTTTTCCCTCCAGCTCCTGTTAAGCCAGACAGATATTATAGGGTTCCTGATTTCCCACCAGTTTTTATACAAAAATCCTACTGCTGACCCTGAAACCATTTCTCAAGGTCCTAAGGGGGTTAAAGCCGCTTCTGCTAAAAACCCCATTCCCACTGAGAAGGATTCCAGATCTTTAGAAAGATGGGGCAAAAAGTGTACATTTCTGCTACTTTATCTATTAGGGCTTTAAACTGTCAGTTTCATATGCTGAAATACCAGCAATTTCTCCTGTCTGTTTTAAAACAAAAGCTTACTTCCATTTCCGCCTGTGCAGGTAAGGAATTACATGACTTAATGCATGCCACTGAACAAGTTGGGAAGCATGGTTTACACTGTGGATTTGATGCCTTGGAGGCTTCTTGTAGGGCTGCTGCCTCTGGCACAGTCATTAGAAGGCATGCATGGTTAGAGGAACAAAATTTGCCAGATCAAGTAAAAGCTAAATTATTGGATGCTCCTGTTCAGCATAATGTTTTGTTTGGATCTAAAGCTGAAGAGATGATGAAGAAGATGGAGGACAAGGCAAAATCCATGCAAACAGTTAAGGATTTCTTACAAGTACAGCCACCCAGGTTTAGTAGGAATTGGCCTACAACAAATTGGTCCTTTCCCAATTCAGACAGGCCTCAGAGGGGTAGATATAGACGCTCCTGAGGAAGGCCTCAAACACAAGCCTCTTATAGACCAAGACAGTGGACTGCTTCCACCCCTAGGGGAGGAGAGGACAGGTCGCAAGCTCATAGAAAACAGACTCAATGACTCCCTCTGTTGGGCTGCAGGAACTTCTTGCCTGGAAGCCCCTCTCGGAGGAAAACTTTCTCTTTTTCACCTAAATTGGACTCGTATAACCCAAGACAAGTGGGTTCTGGATGTGGTTTCAAGAGGTTACAAATTCCATTTTCATACCCTTCCAAGACCAAGCGGATGGCCAGATCTTCCAAATCATCAATGGTTAGAGGCCTTAAACCAGGTGGAAGCTCTCCTGGCTATGAAAGCCATAGAGCTAGTTCCACTTTCAGAGATGGGACATGGTTTTTACTCTAGGCTCTTTCTAGTCCCCAGGAAGCAAAATTCATGGAGACCCATTCTGGATCTGTCAGTCTTGAACACTTTTCTCGAGATTCCAAAATTCAAGATGCTTACTCTACAGCAGCTACTTCCAATGCTGACCAAAAATGCATGTATGGTAACTTTGGATTTAAAGGAGGCATATTTACACAGTCCCATCAGGCAGGAATGCAGAAAATACCTCAGGTTCAAAGCCGGATCGAGGCACTATCAATTCTCTGCGCTGCCCTTTGGATCGTCTACTGCACCCAGGGTCTTCACCAAATGCCTGGCTCCAGTAGTAGCTTATTGCAGACTCAAGGGAATTCAAATTTACCCTTATCTGGACGACTGTCTTATTCAAGCAGACAGCAAGGATGTCTTACTCCAGCATCTAGAGTTTGTTCAGAATCTTCTCAAGTTCCTGGGATTCACTGTAAACACAAAAAAGTCAAATTTGACACCCTCACAACAGATAATTTTTCTGGGCGCTGCTCTAAACACAATAACCCAGATGGCATTTCTGACATACGAAAAACAATTACAGCTGGCTTCAACTTTCAAAACCTTGGCAGCATTAACCCAGCTATCTGCAAGGAGATTCCTGCAGGCTTTGGGTTACATGGCCTCCTGCATCCTTCTCGTACTATATGCAAGACTACATATGAGGAAAATTCAGTGGTACCTAAAAAGTGTATGGTCTCAGCATTGCCACAGTTTAGACATACAGATCTCTGTCCTGCCTTGTCTTCAAAAGGAATTCCTTTGGTGGTCCAAGGCATGTACTCTAAACAAAGGAAAACCCTTCTGTCTGCCTCCTGCCACTCAGATGCTAACCATGGGGCGCCTCAAATTATGCATGGGGGGCCCATTTTCAGGGCAACTGTCTGCAGGGCCTTTGGACAAAGGATCAGAAGCACCTGCATATCAATTTAAAGGAAATGTTAGCCGTTCAGAAAGCTCTATTGGCCTTCAGGAATCTTCTACAGCCAGGACAACTACTGATACGGACAGACAACACCACAGTTATGTGGTACATAAACAAGCAAGGGGGATCTCATTCCTATCCCCTTTGCAGACTAGCCATGAATCTTTGGAACACAGCTCTAGCTTGCAATATGTACCTTCAAGCTCAGTTTCTACCAGGGAAGCAAAACTTCCTGGCAGACAGTCTGAGCAGAAACCTATCGGACCCACACGAATGGATGCTGGACACCAAAATATTCAAGATGATTACAGCAGTCAGGGGATGTCCTCACATAGACCTCTTTGCATCCCACCTCGATCATCAACTACAGATTTTTTGCACCAGGACATTCCAAGAACTAGCTTGGAAAGTGGATGCACTATCATTCAGTTGGAGAAACCTCTTGGGGTATGCCTTTCCGCCTCTTCCTCTTCTTCCACGGGTATTATTAAAGATCAAACAGGACAAGCCCAAGATGATAATCTTGCTGGCCCCAAATTGGCCTCGACAGTTTTGGTACCCAACACTGAAAAACCTTTGCCTGGAGCCCCCTTGGGTTTTGCCACAGATTCTGAACATTCTGTCCCAACACCAGGGTCAGGTTCTGCACTCCCATGTCAAAACTCTCAGCCTGGCAGCCTGGTTAATCCAGGGTCTTTGATTCATTCTCTCCTACCCAAGCAGGTTATAGATATCATTTTAGAAGTCAGATGTCCTAGCACTAGAACATCTTATGCAGGAAAATGGAAAAGATTTTGTTCCTGGATGCAGGCTCAGGATTCTGATCCTCTTTTTCCTAACATTCCTCTGATTTTACTTTACCCGATAGACCTCTTACATAAGGGTCTCTCTTTCTCTTCCATAAAGATACATGCCTCTGCTATTTCTGCTCATTATAATACAGACCCTCCAATCTTTTCCCACCAGCTCATGAGACAGTTTCTCAGAGGAGCTAAGAACTTAAGGCCCCCTAGATCTCCTCCCATTTCTGCTTGGGATCTCAACTATGTTTTGGAAAAACTCCCCTTACCTCCCTTTGAGCCTGCTGCCACATCTGACCTCAAGTTTTTATCTTGGAAGACAGCTATCCTGTTGGCTCTGACCTCTGCCCTCTGCCAGGAGAGTTTCGGAGTTGCAAGCTCTCATGACTGTGGAACCTTATATTATTTTTCATCAAGACAGGGTGTCTTTAAGGACTAATCCTACTTTCATGCCTAAGGTGATTTCCAAAGTGGCTTTAAATCAAACTATTCACTTGCCAACTTTTTTCCCCACTCCTCAAAATAAGAGGGAAAGGATATTGCATTCCTTGGATGTACACGGACAACTACGTTTTTACCTGGACAGAACCAAAGACATCAGGAAATCAGAGCAATTGTTTGTTTCTTATGCTTCAAGTTCCCAAGGTAAAGCTATTTCAAAACGGACCATTTCCAAATGGATTGCTCATGGAATCAGATTTTGCTATTCACACCATGGAAAGCAAATCCCAGGGACTATAAGGACTCACTCTACCAGAGCTGCTGCCACTTCAGCTGCCTTCCTCAGAGGAGTTCCTACCAAGGACATTTTGGAAGCTGCAACTTGGAGTTCAGTGCATACTTTTTCTAAGCACTACAATCTACCTCTTTACTCTAAGTCTAGGGCAGGCTTTGTTTCTGCAGTCTTGCAGGTCCTTTTAGCCGCTCCCTCTACTTTATGACCACCTCCCTTTTAGTCTGCTTTGGGATTCAACCCTACAGTCATGACTGCGACAGTGAAACACGATGAACATAGTACAGTTGTGTACACTTACCATAAATGTAGATGTTAGAGTGTCTTCACTGTTGCAGTCTGGGTTTCCCTCCCTCCTGTCCCCTCTTATTTTTTCTTTTGTGTGGTCCCTTTTTTCACCCTTCTTTTGAGGTGTATTTGCAAAGGGTATGGGATATTACTCATTTTGGAACTCCTGACATCTGGGGCAAGAAAAACTGGAGGACATGGCGTCGGCTGTCAGCTTTGTACTCCTGATGCTCTGACGTCAGGGAGCATGGCTGAACAGCTGATGCCGGACCCAGACTTTGGGATTCTGGCCGACCGAGGACTGCCTGCCGGCAGGGGAGAACCCTACAGTCATGACTGCAACAGTGAAGACACTTGAACATCTACATTTATGGTAAGTGTACACAACTGTACTTTTTAGTGAGTTTATCTATAATTCCAGAGTGGGAGATGGTGTTGAAAGCCTTGGCAAGATCTAGATAGGCTGTGTGAACCACCTTACCCTTGTCTACAGCTTTGGTGACTTGCTTCAAAGAAGTCTATCACATTTAGGAGACATGATCTGCCTTTTACAAACCTGGACTGGGTGGGGTCCAGAGTTTGGAGATTACCAATGTCTTTGTTTATAAGTTCCATGATGATAAGTTCCATGGCCTTGCAGACCAGTCTCGTCAGGCTAATGGAGAGGTAGTTCCTGGTGTCCGTGGTGGCTCCCCCCTTGTGGAGTGGGATAACCGTCGCTGTGCGCCGTTCAGCAGTGACAAAGCCTGAGGTGAGGCTATGATTAAACATGGTACTTAGGTGAGGTGCCAGTTTGTTCTGTAGTTTAGTGTAGAACGCAGCCTGGGATGTTGTCTTGTCCCATGGATGCTGTGTTGTTGGCTTTGGAGAGTGTGTTTTTTTACCGTGATTACAGGAACTTTGCATTCTTCCGGTATAGAGATGGGCTCTTTAGGGGGGGGAGGGGGGTAAAGTTAGCACTGAACCTATCTGCCAGGATGTTGGCAGTATCAGTTGGGTCTGTATATTTAGTGCCATTGTGCTGTAACTCAGAGCAGATCTGGGTGTTACCACTGAGATTCTTTACATAGCTATAGAATGCTTTGTGGTTGTCTTTAGAATCAGTGGTGATTTTGTTTTCGTAACTAGCTTTGGGGGATTTTATCAGGGATCGCAGCTTCTTACTGAGGCTGACCAAGGAGCTCCTCCAGTCATGGGATTTTACTCTCTTTTGCAACAGTTTCTTTCTTCTGTTGTACAGTTTGTTTATGGCAGGGGACCACCAAATTGGCTTTCCTTTTTTTGGAGGATAGCATCTTGGTTCTGTTTGGGATAGCATGATCCATGCATTCATGTAAGTGCTTATAAAGTGCAATTGTGTAAGATTCAGTAGTCTTAACTGTATTGTCCATCTGCATGGGTGTCCTAAAGTTCACTTCTGTCTTAAGAAGCATGAAGTTGGCTTTGGAGAATTTTTTTACCATGGTTTCCTTAATGGGGGGTGGAGGCAGGATGTGGATATCTAGGTAATTAGCTTATGGTCTGATCGGACTAATGAGGCGTTGACTTCAGGTGTGGAACACCGGTCACTCATGTTGGTAATGACTAGATCTCGGATATTGTTGCCCCTGGTGGGTGTGTGGATAAGTTGATCCAGGGCATTGGAGTTTATGAATTCCAGAAAGCGTTGAGCGAAGGACTTGGTACATGAGTAGTTTTCCCAGTTAATGGTGGGGTAGTTGTAATCGCCCATTATTAGGGTGTTTGGTTGAACCCTAATATTTTCCAGTAGATCAAGAAAATAGGAGCGGGAATCCTGGGGCATGGTGGGTGATCTATAGCAAGCTACAATTTGGATTACAGTTTTGCCCAGAGTTAGTTGTACTTGGATAACCTCAGCTGCATTATGCTGAGCAACTAGCCTGGAGGTGTGGATATCCTCCATGAATATGGACACACCTCCGCCTTTGGTGTTCCTGTCCAGGTTACATGGCCGAAAAGTGTAGTATGAGTTGTAGCCTGGTAGTGCCAGGGGTGCTCTCTGGAGCCTTGAACCAGGTCTCAGTCACTGCACAGATATCCATGTTCTCCATTTTAAGGAGTGCCTCAAGTGAGTGCATTTTGAGATTTAGACTTCTGGCATTGAGTAGCATCACCCTCAGTTTTTGCTTGCCTGTTCTTGTTATGGTGGTGAATTTGTCATTTGAACCTTGCCTAAAAAAGGCAGTATGAGAGTTTTACAGTAGACGTTGCAAGTTCAGTGGTCGATACTACATCAACCTCTAGATTTTCCGATCCCTCTGAGCAGTGTGTGCAGAAATTCTATCATGTGGTGGCTTTGATCCCGGGATTTGCAGGAGGGACGTCCCTTAGTTGTGCCCCAACCCCAAACCATGGTGACCACAAACACCTCTCGCCTAGGGTGGGGGGGGGGGCACTATTCGGGCAGGACTGTTCAAGGCACGTGGACTAAAAGCGAGGCCGTTCTGCATATAAATGTTAGAGATGAGAGTGGTCCTTTTAGCGTTGCAGGCCCTTCATGCTTATCTTCCTCTGGGAAATATTGCAATCCAGTCAGACAATGTCAGTGGTCTGATATAGCAACAAACAGGGGGGAACCATGTCTTATCCCCTTTGTCGAGAAGCCATAAGAGTTTGGGAATGGGTGATCTCCACCATCCGCTTTCTGATAGCAATGCACATTATGGGTCGGTCCAACATCTTGGCAGACAAATTGAGCAGAACTATCCTTTTTCCCTACAAGTGGTCTCTGAACCCTTGTGTAGCGGAACAGATCTTCCTAAAGTGAGGTCAGCCTTGCTGCGATTCTCTTCGCATTGCCATCCAACGCGAAGTTCAGCGAGTTATTTGCTCTAATCCCCCTTATGGGGGAAGCCTTCAGAGGTGCTCTTGTTCATGCTTGGCCACCCGGCCTTCTTTATGCGTATCCCCTGCTCCCGCTCATGACAAAATTCTTACAGAAAGCTTGTTGGTTGGGGAGCAGAATTATCCTCACAGCCCCATTCTGGCCTTGTCAAGTCTGGTTTCCCTGCCTACGGTCTCATCTCATAGCTCCACCCTGGATCTTGCATCCCATTCCAGATGTGATTCGTCATCCCTCGGGAATGCTTCCTCCGAATCTGGACAACCTGAAGCTCATAGCTTAGCTGCTCCAGTTCCACTAGATGTTATTCGTGTTTCACTATTGCAGTCATTACATTTGGGTAATTTGCTGGCAGGTTGCCCTCAGTCGGCCTGAATTCCAAAGTCTTGGGTCCTACATCAGTTGCTGTCTCCTCTTCCATGACGTCAGGTCATCAGGGGTATAAAACAAGCAGCTGACACCATTTTCTTTAGTCTTTCTTGCCGCGCGGTGCCCGAAGCAGAAGCAGTTCACAAGTGCCGGTCGGCCGACTTCTGAAATTTTCGAGTTTCAGAACCGGTCTTCACTAAAGCGAAGTACCTCGTTGGAGAAACTTTTTTCTTGCTCCATACCGATTGTCAGAAGAAGTTAATAATTGTATTACTTGTGGTACGCAAATACCACACAAAGATTTCCATTTATACTGTATTCCTTGCCTAGGCCCTGATCACAACGTGACTGGCTGTCGGTTTGTGCTAGATTTAACCAACGCACTATTAAGCGTCTGTATATTTCTGCCCCAAAATATTTTGGAAACCAATTTAACTACCCTGAAATTTCGTCTGATAGCAATCCGACTACCGGTGTACACAAAAAATGCAAAGAAAAGGACAGAGACAAACAGTCTAGGTCCAAAACCGAAGACAAAGCTTCTCCTAAGCCAGTTACTGGTTTGCCGGTACTTAGTGAGCTGCTTTTGCTGCCCCTGATGCCTGCTACTTTTGAGTCGCAGGTCCCTACTGAGACCCATGTGGAGTCCGTCACGCCACGAGATACTCTGTTATTGTACCCACGGATGTCTCTCCCTCAGATGGGTCCGGAGCCGCTGAGCAGGCACCGGCTTCTGAGGGTGTATTCAGGCCTCAACATTTTTATATAAAACTGATGACAGCTGCAAAACCAAAGACAAAAGCAACTTCTAAAGCTAAAAAAAATGACGCATGAGCCACGTGCACAGGCCGCTATGCCTAAAAAACAGATGATCAAAATGGCTGAAGACCTAATTACCTTGATCAAGGGTTCCCAACCTCCTTATAAGAGGCCTAGGCAAGACGCTGGTTATCATTCTTCAGATAAGGTTTCTATTTCTTCTGATCAGGAATTATCTATTCCTCCCTATGAGGATTTTGATGTAGAGTCATCTATCCCATCTGCATCACCTCCCTGAGGATTATTCATTTGGAGCAACCTTGCATACTTTGAGGGAGCATTTTCACTGGGAGAGTCAAGATTTTTCAGAATCAAAAAAGAGGCTCAGGGATTTCCTTATTCTCCTTCAGCACAGGCCTTTAGCCATAACCCCTGTTTTAGACATTGCGGATGATGTGTTTTCGGAGTCAAGCTTGACTCCTGACTCCTTACCTCCATCTCCCAGCAAACCTGATGGGTATTACAGGGTCCCTGAGTCGCACACATTTTTATTTAGAAACCTTGCTGCTGACCCTGAAACTATTTCACAGGGTCCAAAGGGAGTTGAGGCCTCAACAGCAAAAAATCCTACCCCCTCTGACAGAGATTCTAGGGCACTGGATAGATGGGGAAATAAGGTTTATACATCTGCAACCTTGGCAATTAGGGCCTAAACTGCCAGTTTCATATGCTCAAGTATCAACAACATGTTATGGGATTGCTGAAACAGAAAATGATGATTTTTGAATGTGCAGAAAGTAAAGAATTGCAGGAATTATTGCATGCAGCTGAACAAGTTGGAAAGCATACTTTGCAATGTGGTTTTGATTCCTTAGAGGCCTCCTGCAGGGCTGCACTTACTGGATCTGTGATTAGGAGGCATGCCTGGTTAAAAGAGCAAAATTTACCTGATCATGTTAAAGCTAAATTACTGGATGCACCTTTACAGCATGATACTCTGGTATCTCCATCACAATCTGCTAGCTAACTGTCAACATGGTTTCCGCCCATTCCATAGTACCACCGCAGCCTTGCTATCCTTCACTATCTGTATCAACAAAAATCGCAACAATAATATGCTTTCTTCTGTTTTCTTTGTTGACCTATCATAAGCCTTCGACATGGTTAACCACCGACTCCTCCTACACCTACTGAAGTCCCTCTCACTTGACAGCCTAGCTATGAACTACTTTACATCCTACCTTGAAAACAGACAACAGGCAGTTCTCTGGCAAAATCATCTTTTGAATCTCCTCCCCATCTCTCTAGGTGTCCCTCAGGGTTCCATATTAGGCCCTCTACTGTTTTCCATTTTTATAAATGACCTTCATCTATCCACTCCACTCTCCACCTGCATTCAATATGCAGATGACTACTGTAATTTGTCAGCCACATCCCAAACCGAACTTCATTCCCTTACACAAAAAGCTTTCAGCACTGTAGAACAATGGTTCTCTAACCGTTGTCTTCTCCTTAACCCGAAAAAAACAAACTTTTGCTCTTTACACCTACCCAAATGTCTACCTCTCTACACTTCACTCTTACATCCAATAATGGCACCCTTATTTCTCCTGACCCCACCACCAAACTCCTAGGAGTTACAATTGATAATCACCTAAACTATGACACCCATATAAATACTACAATAAAATCAATTAACAGAAAACTAGGTTCCCTTTATAGAATTAAACCTTTCCTTACACCTGAAGCCAGGACCGCAATAGCTAGAACCCACTTAATCTCTACCCTATTCTATGCTTCCCCCGTATATACTAACCTTTCTAAAAATAATCTCAACAAACTAGCCATATCATATAACAATATTGCTAGATTTGCTACAAATTCACCTTTCAGGACTCATCACTGTCTGAATCTAAAACAACTGGGCTGGCTTGAACTCCTTAACCAGCTACGATTTAACCAAATTACAATAGCCCATAAAGCCCTATACCAACCCAGCAACACTCCAATTCTTTCTGCCCTCATCATACCATATAATAGCCTGAAGAATCTACGTTCCTCAAACAAAATGTGGATTCATACTACCTTATCAAAAAAACCTAGCAGGTTGGTAAAGTATGGAATCAACTACCACATGATCTTACTTCTCAGACCTCTCTCCCACAATTCAAAACTAATCTAAAATTTTTTTCTCAACAACCACCGGTTATGCTCTTGTACCAACCCTGCCTAACTGTTATCCTTCACTGACTGTTACACTCTATAACCACTATATTCCTACCTATAAACCTCTATATTCTACACTCTATAAACTAACCTTTTTTTACTTAAATACTAATGCTTATGAGTCTTGAGTACTATTTTCCATGTTTGACTATTTAATTCAGTTTTACAATTTTTTTATGTAAACTTTAACTGGATGTTGTAATATTGTATGTTGATGCCTTTTGTAGACTTATATTACTTTTAATTTTTTGTACGTTTTTTTCTGGAGCTTTTCTCCCCGGGCCTCTACTGAAAATGGACATGTATCCAGTTGGACTAGCCCGGTCAACAAATGTAAAATAAATAAATAAAATTAAGGCAGAAGAAGTTTTAAAGAAAATGGAAGACCAAGCTAAGTCTATGCAAACTGTAAAAAACTTCTTACAAGTGCAGCCACCAAGATTCAGTAGACACTGGCCTACAAAAAATTGGTCCTTTCCTCTGTCCGACAGAGCTCAAAGGGGCAAATCCAGATGCCCTAAAGGTTCTAGATACCAGGCACAAGATTCTAAAAGGTCAAAGCAATGGGGTGCTTCTACCTCCAAATCTGGTGCAGATAAAGCACAACCCTACAGAAAACAGTCCCAATGACTTCCCTCTGCCATCACCAAGCACTTATCTTTTGGGAGCACCCTTAGGGGGAAATTAGCACTTTTTGCTCAAAATTTGCAGTTAATAACGCAGGACAAGTGGGTGCTAAACATAGTCTCACAGGGATACAGATTCCATTTCCACACTTGGCAAATGGTTGGCCGGATCTGCCAAAAAATCAATGGACAGAGGCACAGAAACAGGTTACGTCCCTCATGGATATGGGGGCTATTCAGCCAGTACCTGAACAGGAAAAAGGACAAGGTTTTTACTCAAGACTGTTCTTGGTACCCAGAAAGAACAAGGCTTGGAGGCCAATACTAGATATATCAATTTTGAACACATTCCTGGACATTCCAAAATTCAAAATGCTAACTTTGTAGCAGCTTCTGCCCATGCTGGTCAAGAATGCTTGGCTGGTGACATTAGACCTAAAAGAGGCATACTTGCATGTCCCAATAAGGGAATTGTGCAGAAGATACCTCTGTTTCAAGGCTGGCTTAATGCATTACCAATTCTCTGCACTGCCCTTTGGCTTATCTACTGCACCCAGGGTCTTTACAAAGTGCCTGGCACCAGTAATTGCTTTTTGCAGACAAAGAAGTATACAAATATATCCTTACTTGGACGACTCTCTCATTCAAGCAGAGAACAAGGACATTCTTCTTCAGCACCTGGCGTTTGCGAAACATGCCTAGGGTACGCAATAAACGAAAAGAAATCACAACTGGTACCCTCTCAAAAGATAACATTCCTGGGTTCAAGCTTGATTACAACTGCCCAGATGGCTTTCCTCACGCCAGACAGACAAAGGCAACTGACTACTTACTTCAAACTGATGGCAACAAAAATCCAGTTATCTGCAAGACCAACTCTGCAGGCTTTGGGGTTCATGGCATCCTGCATTCTACTGATTCCATATGCAAGACTGCATATGAGGAAACTTCAATGGTACCTAAAAAGTTTATGGAGTCAACATTGTCACAGTCTGGAAACAATGATTCCTCTCATTCCCTGCCTACAACAGGAGTTTCTATGGTGGGCAAAGGCATGTCACCAAAACATGGGACGGCCCTTCACTCAGCCAAACCTTAACAGACTCATCAGATTATGCATGGGGGGCCCACCTGGCGGGAAGATGCATTCAGGGAATATGGGCCCAAAAACAAATGCATCTGCATGTCAACCAAAAAGAGATGTTAGCTGTTCAAAATGCCCTGACAGCCTTCAAGGACTTGCTTCATCCAGGACAACTACTGATAAAGATGGACAACCCCACAGTTATGTGGTATATAAACAAGCAGGGGGGGCACGCATTCATACCCCCTTTGCAGACTAGCCATGGCACTGTGGGGCATAGCTTTGACTTACCAAGTACATCTACAAGCTCAATTCCTGCCAGGAAAACAATATACTCTGGCAGATGACTTAAGCAGAAAACTTATGGACCCTCATGAGTGGAAACTAGATCCGCAAGTCTTCAGCATAACATAGAAATGGGGGGAGCCTGGACATAGATCTGTTTGCCTCTCTTCAAAATTATCAATTGAAAAGATTCTGCACAAGGACTTATCACAGCCAAGCATGGAAAGTGGACGCCCTATCCTTCAGTTGGAAAAAACTATCAGTTTACTCCTTTCCTCCTCTGCCTCTTCTTCCCAAGGTCCTACTAAAAGTCAGATGAGAAACCAAAGATGATACTAATTGCCCTAGACTGGCCACGCCAATACTGGTACCCAATCCTAAGAAACTTGTCTCAATGCCCAGCTTGGACCTTACCTCAAAGACCTCAATTACTGTCCCAGCAAAACAATCAGATCCTGCACAATCAGCTCCAAACACTGAACTTGCCAGCATGGCTGATCATGTAGCTATACAAACAGCACCTCTCAGTAAAGCTGTGTTGGATGTCATTTTGGAAGCCAGAAGGCCTAGTACTAGAAAATCTTATGCTGATAAATGGAAGAGATTCTCTGCTTGGAATCAAGCACAAGGAACTGATACAGCAGAACCAAATATTCCTCGGATATTACAATACTTGACTGAGATGCTTGACAAAGACCTATCTTTCTCATCAATAAAAATCCAAGCCTCTGCCATTTCGGCTCATTACAATACAGAGCCACCAATCTTTTCGCATACTTTACTAAAGCAGTATCTTAGAGGAGCCAAAAAATTAAGGCCTCCCAGAAGATCACCAATACCTGCATGGGACCTCAATTATGTGTTGGAAAAGCTCATCCTGCCTCCATTTGAACCAGTTGCTACTGCAGATCTAAAGTTCTTATCATGGGAAACGGCTCTGCTCCTAGTATTTACTTCAGCAAGAAGAGTCTCAGAGCTACAGGCCCTCATGGCTGTGGAGCCTTTTATCATATTTTACCCAGACAGGGGTCTCTGAGGACCAATCCTTCATTTATACCTAAAGTGGTTGCCAGTGTGGCTCTTAACCAAACTATTCATCTGCCAACCTTTTTATCCAAATCCGCAGAACAAGGGGGAGAGGATTCTGCATTCATTGAACGTACACAGACAACTAAGATTCTACTTGAGCAGGACTAAAGCTCTAAGAAAACTTGAGCAGTTACTAGTGACATATGCTCCGGGATCAGAAGGAAAGGCTATTTCAAAGCAGACTATTTCAAAGTGGATAAGCCACTGCATTAGTTTCTGCAACTTACACCATGGCAAACCTCTGCCCAAGGGCATTAGGTCTCATTCCACCAGAGGTGCAGCTACATCAGCAGCCTTTCTCAAAGGAGTACCAACCAAAGACACTCTAGAGACTGCTACTTGGAGTTCTGTTCACACTTTTACAAATCATTATCATTTGCCTCTGTACTCTTAAGTCCAGGGCAGGCTTTGCCACTGCAGTTCTGCAGGGCCTTATAGCTGCCCCTAATGCTGTTTAGCTCCAGCCTCCCATCCATATCTTTGGGATTCTACCCAAATGTAATGACTGCAACAGTGAAACACGAAGAACATAGTACAGTTGTGTACACTTACCATAAATGTAGATGTTAGAGTGCATTCAGTCCAGGTTACCCGCCATCCCCTTTTATTCTGAAGTTTCTCTTTCCTTCACTATCTTCTACAACCTATGTGGTGTAATTGCTTGTAGATGAAGGCAAAGTTTGTATTGCTGTGTGTGTGTGTGTGTGTGTGTGTGTGTGTGTGTGTGTGTGTGTGTGTGTGTGTGTGTGTGTGTGTGTGTGTGTGTGTATATAATATATATATATATATATATATATATATATATATATATCTACCTTTTTTGGGGCGTTGGCTGCTTGTTTTATACCCTTGACGACCTGACGTCATGGAAGAGGAGACAGCAGCCGACGCAGGACCCAAGACTTTGGAATTCAGGCCGACTGAGGGCAACCTGCCAGCAGATTACCCAAATGCAATGACTGCAACAGTGAATAGACTCGAACATCTACATTTATGGCAAGTGTACACAACCGTACTTTGCTAGGACTCCTGGTATCTCTTCCCTTGTTAAATCCATCTTGGTTTGCGGCACATAAATTCTCTACCAGGAAAGCTTACTGTAGCAAATGGAGACGTTTCTCCATTTGGGCTTCACAGAGAAGTCTGGATCCTTTTACTGCTCCGATCCTAGCAGTATTAGACTTTTTGCCTCATATCTTCCAGCAAGGAGCCAGCTCTTCCACAGTGAAATTCCAGCTGGCGGCCATTTCCCATTTCCATGTAGGGGGAATTTAGGCTCTCTTGCTGCTGCCAGAATTTTTAAGACCTTTTTGAAAGGCATTTTTCTTCTGATGCCTCCTATTAAGAATCCATCCCCGCAGTGGGATCTGACTTTGGTTCTTCAGGCCTTAGTTGTACCTCCTTTCGAGCCCTCTGCATCAGTTGACTTAAAATTCTTGTCATGGAAGACTGCTTTTCTGGTAGCTATCACCTCAGCCAGGAGTGTGTTGGAGCTTCAGGCTCTTTGTATGAAACCCCAATATCTTCTAGTGTTTCATAAGGACAGGGTGTCTCTCAGGACTAATCCGTCTTTTCTCCATAAAGTTGCTTCTGAGACAAACATTAATCAGTCTATTAATTTGCCTGTTTTTTTCCCTAATTTTCAGAACAAAGGGGAATGCAAACTTCATTTGCTGGATGTTCACAGGCAGTTACGTTTTTATTTACACAGGACAGCGGTCTTTCGTAAGTCTGATCAACTGTTTGTTTCCTTTGCTAAGTCTTCTTTAGGGAAACCAGTTTCAAAGGTGATTCTCGCTAGGTGGATTTCCTTTGTATCCTACAAGCATATAGAGAGCTTGGTTTACCAGAACCAGTAGGAGTTCATGCTCATTCTACATGTTCTATGGCAGCATCTGCCGCATTCTGGTCTAGAGTTTCCCTGGATGACATTTGCTCAGCGGCTACCTGGGCGTCCTCTCACACCTTTATTACTCGTTATAAACTGGATTTGATGTCTAGAGGAAGGGCTTCCTTTGGCTCTGCAGTGCTCTGGAATATCCTTCCTTTAGGGCCTCCCAAGATTTCGGGTAGCTGGGGATTCTGTCCCATAGGTTGCTGATCAAATGAAGTTAACTACTTCAGATAAAGAAGTTATGTACTCACCATAACATTCCATCTGAGTAGGTAAACTTCATTTGTCAGCAACCGTCCCTTCCTCCTAACCCCCTGACCTTGGCAGTTATTTCTGCTGAGCTCGATGTTCGGAGTTCACAAGCTTGATGTTTGTCCTTGATTCAGGGGTCTCAGGTTTTACTTTGTTGGTGTCACGTGTGGAGTGGCAAACTCGATCTGAGGTTTGGAAGGAGGTTGCAGTGTGGTATGGGTAGGGGGGAGGAGCTTGGAGCTCGGATCTTTTTGTTTGGTATGCTGCTGGCTCAGATCCATGTTGGATCCGAAATCCACAGGTTGCTGACAAATGAAGTTTACCTACTCCGATGGAACGTTATGGTGAGTACATAACTTCTTTTTTAAGAAGAAATGGCGGAAGTTCCAGAAACAAGTCTCAAACCTCCCAAAACTAAGGACAGTCCAACTCTGAATAAGAGATGTCGGAGGGGAGGGGTCAGTCTTAAGCAGTGATGTTTTCCTAAACAGGGACAGTTTACTCTTTCCAGAATTACTATACCAGCATTCAACCCCCTCCCCCAGGATCTCTCTAAAATTTGTCCCATCGGGTACTGTCTTGTTAAATCCACGTCCTATAGAAATGCTGATGTTATTTATTTCTTTTGTTTGGACTAAGAGTGGGCAACCTGTATCAAAACAGGCCATTTCTAGTTGATTGTCTTAGTTTTTTGCCTTTTGTTAAACCCACCATACTAAAACTGTTCCAGACAATATGAAGGCATACTGTATTAGGGCCTTGTTGTCTTTGATGGCAGATCAGAAAGGAATGCACTCTAGAGACAATTACTTGGTCCTTTGTGCATTTTTTTTATAAGCCATTTCAAGCAGGATTATTTTGCTAGATCCAGGACTGGCTTTGCTAGGACCATTCTCCTGGGTTTGTACACTGCCTTCTCTTGGGTTGGATAGGCTTTGGTAATCAACCCATATAGCTTAAAGGCAGTGGGAGTGATGAACGTAGCACAGTTGTGTAAGTTGCACTTACCCATAACAGTAAATGTTTGAATTTCTTACTGCTGTAGTAAGCACACCCACCCTCCATCCCCCTCATATTGTATGTAGTTGGAAATGGTTTGATAGTTATTGCTTGTTTTAGTTTAGGAGGAGTATTCTACTAGTTGTTGGTTATGCAAGGAAGTTCTGAAACTTTTTCATACACTGATTTTTTTTTTCCCCACCACTGGGCTGCCCAGTCAGTGGTCAGAGTGGAAGTGTTGGGAGTGAGACGGTGCCTTTGGAAGCTGACCGGTTGTTGTAGCTTGGGCAAGATACAACTCTCTTTTTTTTTTTTTTATATCCTAAAGGCTACTGCAGCACTGAGTAATTTTAGCATCTATTATTATGGGTAAGTGCAAGTTTCATAACTGTACTTTTATATAACATACCCTAAAGACCTTGAAAAACTGTTCCAACCCTGTACGTTTTCACCACACACACACACACACACACCCAAGATTAGTCCTCTGCACCTCCACTAGACACCAGGAATACTTAAGCAATAATTTTAAAGTCTTAAAAATGTAAAGTAAAAAAGAAGGGGGGTTCAAACCTGGCACCCTTGACACAGCACAGTAGCATGAACTCGCTACGGTAACTAGTCAGTCAGTGTAGCATTTTTCTTTCCTTATGTAAGTAGCAGTATGAAACTGTTAACATCTAGTATGATTCCATGCTTGAAGTAGTTTGTGAGTTACTAGGGAAAAGATGCCTGCAAGAAACTGCATCAGGTGTGCCCTATAAAATCAGGGACAGATGGATGAGAAGGAATGGGAGTGTGTCCATGTTTGGGGAGGTGGCACATTGGATGACACCAGAGGGAGAATATTTAAACTGTTACTGGGATTGCATTAAAAAGTTAAGAGAACAACAAGGGCTGGGACAAAATCGTAAGAGACGTCTGGGACATTTTTTTCCCCTCTAGGATAAGGAAGAGGTGCATGCATGCTTGTATGTGTGCACTTGGGGATTGAATGAGGAGGGACATGTGCCAATGTGATGCATCGACCACCACTGGTATTAACTACCACTGGAAAGTGCTGATTAGCACTAGCAGTAGTTATAAGCGATTTCAGAGGCATGCGTCTTAGCTGATTCATGAGGTCTTACCTCATTGTTAAAATTTCTCTGAATTGCACCTTCCCACATTGTAAAAACAGGCTGCTTTTGCTGCTGCTCTTGCCTCCAGCACTGGAGTCCTTTCAGAATCACTGGGGTTTATTAATCACGTGGTTTTCCTTCGTGTTTGAGTTGATGTTTGTTTTTCCATAAATGGGTAGTTCAACTTCTTATCTTCAAGACAGTTAAATGGAAATGATTTTGAATATGTTAGATGTTCTAAGACAGCTGAGACATCTAACTGAAAGGACAACACGGGATTATCTGATCAGCTGTTTTTTCTTTTACAAAAAATAAACTGGGTAGACCATTGACTGTATACAGAGTCTCTGTTAAAATGGTTGATTTAAATTGTGTCCTTTTGCTATAACATTTCCATCAAGAATGAGTAATGCTTTGCCAAATCCGTAATCATTGCTGTTCCATTTCACTTTTGTAAATCTGTTTTAGAATGTCTTTGAGGCAGCAATTAGGACTTTATTTCATACAGTTACTGAACATCATGGGATTGGAAGCCTGATTTTTGACGTAGTTATTTGTTCTGCCTCTTACCTTTAATTTTCCATTCAGGCTTGGGCACAGATGGTGATTCTTGGTACTCTGTTAAAACTGTATTGATGTAGCATTGGTTCTTTATGATGGACTGTACCGTTTTTTCTATGGATTTAAAGATCAAGACTGATGGGTCTTGAAGAGTTTGCATTTTCCAAGGTGCAGTGATCTTGGGTGTGTGGGAGGTACTGATTTCTTGCAAAAACATTTTAAAAGTGAAACGACGCCTTTTGATTGTCCTTGTTTTACTGTGCTTTCTGTAATTGCTTTCTGTATTTGGTGATTGCACTTTTGACGGTCTGTCAGGTTTTGTATCAAACTTCTGTCATGGACCCTACAGGGAATTTAGTACATTTGCTTGTAACACCTGCCATAACAGCATTTACTTGAATAAGGTCATGATGAGGGATAAACAGCCATTTATTTTTTGCTCCTTGCTGGTCACATTTTTTTGTGGGTTGGGTATTCTTAATAGATTTTCTGTGACCTTGAAGTATAGACTGTGATGTTAGTGTGGTAAGAACATTACTTTGTCAGAATTGTTTTTACTGATGTAGTTGTTAGTGGTGCTGATTTTCAGCGCTTACACTGCGGTCCCTATAGGTATTGCTTACAGTTTAGATTTTGTGGCTAATCTTTTTATACTGGCCATATCACTAGACTGTTGATTTGGACTGTTTTATTTTTCTTATTTCTATTTTTAGTTAACTGTCCCTTGATCCTCCTCCTCTTTCTTTTTTTTTTCTGGAGAGAAAAAATTGTAAAGCTAAAACAGTTTGGGCTTTTTAC
This sequence comes from Protopterus annectens, assembly GCF_019279795.1. Lineage (NCBI taxonomy): Eukaryota > Metazoa > Chordata > Ceratodontiformes > Protopteridae > Protopterus > Protopterus annectens. The sequence goes on along the minus strand of NC_056743.1, from coordinate 672,308,310 downwards.
AAGCTGGATTCCTTGTAGTGGCAACACCTTGAGATAGCACTACCTTATGCATAGAGGAAGTCTGGTCTCATCAGTAATTTTAAACTTGATGTTTGGCTTGCAGGCCAAACTTAGTCCTGTAATATAAATGGCAGTCCTGTTAATAGAACATCTGTTATGGTGAACATCTCCTGTGACTACTTTCTTTGGTGTTATAATGAATTACTGCACTATCTCAGAAGTCTAAGTAAACTGTTGGAGGAGTGTAACCCTTTTATTATTTAAATACCAAATTGTTCAGTTTTTGATAGTGTGCTGCTGTTGTATTCTTTTTTTCTGATAAGGACAGCCCCCCTAAAAACACCTGCTATGATATTTTGAAAGATTGATCCCACATTCTCACCAAGTAGGTTAGTGTAGGGATTTCTTATTTCCATGTAAATTGCAGCAACAGGAAACTTTTTTTTTTTGTTCTAGAAAGACTGTATTTATTTCATGTGTTAACTGGGTACAATAACATTTTCTGGCTCAGCATGGGTGAAAAAATGAAAAAGGCAATTGTATGACTAGTGACTGCCTACGAAAAGTTGTTGTGTCTTTCGGCTTTTCCCGGTTAGGGGTCGCCACAGCAGAACTCCGATCCGCTAATGATTGGCAGTAGATTTTTACGTGCCGAGTTGCCAGCCCTGACGCACAACCTTCAACGAAGGTACGCCCATTTATGCATGCCTCCCCACAGAAGACGCTCTAGCTGAGAATCGAACAGGACAATGTCTTACTGTGAGGTGACAACGCTTACGAAAAGTAATAAAGTCAAATACATTGTCTAACAAATCAGTTTAAAAGTAGTACACCATAATTGCTTCCAGTTTTCTGCACTGGTTGTCATGTCACCTGCAGCCCTCTCACTCCATTCAGTATTACTCTCCTGTCTTAACAGTCATGTGATAGTATCAGTCTTCTGTTGTGCAATATAGCCATCTCTATGCTAGATATCCTGATTTCCTCTTCCCTTCTTACTGTCTTCAAAATCATCTTCAACTTTCCTGCACTTAGCCCAGAACCACTGTAATTTGTTCTCTTTGACTGTCTCTCTCAGGACTGGGCTACTTTGCCTACTTTTCTGATCTCATTTCTTTGTCTGCCCTACAGTGTCCATTCTTCTACCTGTCTCGGGCACTTCATCTCTATCGCTCTTAACTGCTGTCTTCACTGCCTGGGTTTCTGTATCATAAGTGGTACAAGCCACACCAGTGATTTTCTTCATGTTTCACTGTTGCAGTCATCACATTTGGGTTATCTGCTTGCAGTAGCCCTCAGTCAGCCTTATTATCAAAGTCTTGGGTCCTGCGTCGGTTGTTGTCTCATCTTCCATGATGTCAGGTAGTCAGGGGTATAAAGCATGCAGCCGACGCCATTACACTAGTCTTTCTTGCCGTGCGGTGCCTGAAGCAGAATCAGTTCGCAAGTGCCAGTCTGCCGTAGCCGGAAATTTTCATTTCTGAGTTTCAGAACCAAAGTCTTCAACTAAGCTAAGTAACCCATTGGTTTAGAGCAAGAAAAAGGTTCCCCAATGTCAGTAAAAGTTAACAGTTGTATTTCTTGTGGAAAGCAAATACCTCAAAGATTTTCATTCGTACTGCATTCCTTGCTTAGGCCCAGACCACGACGTACCTCGCTGTTGATTTTGTGCCTTATTCAAACCTTGAACTATTCATCGTCTGTTTATTTATGCTACTAAATATTTTGCTACTCTGTTCAATTATCCAGAAATGGCTTGGTAAGCCACCAGACTACCGACATTCTGAAAAAACGCAAAGATAAAGACAGACCGTATAGGTCCAAAACTGCCGAAGACACTTCTCCTAAGCTAGTTGCCAGCTTGACGGCACTCTGTGAGGCACTTTCGCAGCCCCTGATACCTGCTACTTCAGATTTGCAGGCCTCTGCTGAGACCCATTCGGAGTCCGGAATGCCGCGAGATGATGCTTCTTCAACTATGGAACCTGCGGATGTCTCTATCTTGGGTGGGTCCGGAGCCGCTGTGCAGGCACTGACTTCTGAGGGTGTATTCATGCCTACTGACTTGCATATTAAACAAATGCCATCTTCTTCTTTAAGGCCTAAAACTCGATCCATGCCTAGAAAACTGACGCCCAGACTGCATGGTCAAACCCCTATGCCTAAAAACAAATGAAAAGAATGGCTGAAGACCTTATTACTCTATTCAGGGGAAGCCACCCTTCCCCCTCTAAAAATAACTAGGACTGAGTTTCCTTCTGATCAGGACTCTGAAATTTCTGTTTCCTCTGATCACCAGGATTTACCCTTGTCTATCTGTGAGGATTCTGATGCTGAGGACACCATTCCCTCTGCTTCCCCTCCAGAGGATTTCTCTTTTGGTGAAATATTGCATACTCTTAGGGAGCATTTTCGCTGGGAAAGACAGGATTACTCTGACTCCAAAAAGAGGCTTAGGGATTTCTTACTCCTGCCCCAACACAGGCCTTTAGCTATCCCTCCTGTACTGAACATTGTTGATGATACCTTCTCGGAATCTATTCTGGCCCCTGACTCTCTACCTTCTGCCCCCAGAAAACCTGATGGGTATTACAGGGTTCCTGACTCTCACAAGTTCCTCTTTAAAAGTTCTACTGCAGATCTTGAGACCATTTCACAGGGACCCAAGGGCATTAAGGCTACTACTGCCAAAAATCCTACCCTCTCTGATAGAGATTCCAGGGCACTGGATAGATGGGGTAAGAATGTATACACTTCTGCAACCTTGGCTATTAGGGCCTTAAGCTGCCAGTTTCATATGTTAAAGTATCAGCAACATTATTGGATTGCTTAAACGGAAAATTATGTTGATTCCTGACTGTGCTGAAAATAAAGATTTACAGGATTTAATGCGTTATGCTGATTAAGTTGGAAAACATACTTTGCAGTGTGGTTTTGATTCATTAGAGGTCTCTTGCAGGGCTGCTGTCACTGGGTCTGTGCTTAGAAGGCATGCTTGGCTTAAGGAACAATCTTTGCCAGATCATGTTAAAGCTAAATTGCTGGTTGCTCTCTTAAACCAAGACTGCCTGTTTGGCAACAAAGCAGAAGTAGTAGTTAAAAAGATGGAGGAAAAAGCTAAATCTATACAAACTGTTAAAGGTTTCCTGCAAGTACAGACTCCCAGATTTAGTTGGCATTGGCCCTCTAAGAATTGGTCCTTTCCTGCCTCTTCCAGGCTTTCAGTCCAAACCCAGAACTAGCCAACACCCAGTCTTCAGTCCCAAGGTATTCACAGGGCTAAGCAGTGGGGGACTCCCACTTCCAAAGCAGGGAGTAGTAAGACTCCCCCCTATGGTAAACTGTCTCAATGACGTAAGTTTAAAACTTCTAAGCCCTGCACAACTGACTGTTCCTTTAAGGGGAAAGATTGCCCTGCAGGCAAAAAATTGGGAGCTCATTACCCAGGACAAATGGGTTTTAAATATAGTTTCCCAAGGATACAGATTCCACTTCCACTCTTTACCAACCCCAAACGGTTGGCCAGATCTACCCCCAAATCAGTGGGCAGAGGCTCAAAAGCAAGTTCTTTCTCTCTTATCAGGGCTATTCAACCTGTCCCCGAACACGAAAGGGGGCAAGGTTTCTCCTCAAGACTTTTCCTTGTACCCAGAAAAGACAATTCCTGGCGTACTATCCTGGACCTGTCCATCCTAAACTCATTTTTGGTGATACCAAAATTCAAGATGCTAACTCTTCATCAGCTGCTTCCTATGCTAGGCCAAGATGCCTGTTTGACAACACTGGATTTAAAGGAAGCCTACCTGCACATCCCAATAATGTAATCTTGCAGAAGATACCTACTCTTCAAAGCAGGCTACATGCACTGTCAGTTGTCTGCACTTCCTTTTGGCTTATCTACTGTGCCCAGGGTATTCACAAAGTGCCTAGCTCCATTCATTGCATTTTTCAGGCAAAGAAATATTCAGATATACTCATACCTGGACGATTGTCTAATTCAGGCAGAAAGCCAGGACATACTATTAAATCATCTGGCATTTGTAAAGAAATTGCTAACTTCTCTGGGGTACACCATAAACAAAAAGAAATCACATCTTGTACCCTGCCACCAAATTGTATTTCTGGGAGCAAGCCTGAACACAACTTCCCAGATGGCCTACCTCACGCCAGAGAAACAAGTTCATTTGACAGCCTACTTCAAACTACTGGCCACAAAGACCCAGCTATCTGCAAGGAAAATATTGCAAGCCCAGGGGTTCATGGCCTCCTGCATTCTCTTAATTCCGTATGCAAGACTGCATATGAGGAAACTACAATGGTATCTAAAAAGCCTATGGCTTCAACATTCTCGGGAGCTAGAGTCAATGATTCCTATCATACCTTGTCTACAGATAGAGTTCCTTTGGTGGGCAGAGGCCTGCCACCAAAACAAGGGACTGCCATTCACTCTAACCCCTGCCGCCCAAACCCTAACAGATGCATCGGACTACGCATGGGGGGGGGCTCACTTCACAGGGAAGTGCATTCAGGGCAAATGGAAACCAAGTCAAATGCACCTGCATATCAATCAAAAAGAAATGTTGGCTGTATAGAATGCTAGGACAGCTTTCAAAGATCACATTCTTCAGGACAATTAATGGTAAAGACTGACAACACCACTGTTATGTGGTACATAAACAAGCAGGGGGGAACCCAGTCATACCCTCTCTGCAGACTAGCCATGGCTATGTGGAACACAGCCTTGAGCTACCAAGTGCACCTACAGGCTCAATTCCTGCCAGGAAAGCTAAATACACTGGCAGCCGAACTAAGCAGAAATCTCATCGACCCGAGTGGAAACTGGAACCAAAGATATTCAACATGTTGAGAAACAAATGGGGGAGTCCAGAGATAGACCTGTTTGCCTCCCCCCAGAACTACCAATTGGACAAATTCTGCACAAGGACTCCCCACAAACAAGCTTGGAAATTGTATGCCCTGTCCTTCACCTGGAAAAACCTATCAGTTTATGCCTTTCCCCCTCTGCCCCTCCTCTCCAAGGTACTACTAAGATGAAATGGGACAAACCAAGGACAATACTGATTGCACCAGACTGGCCACGCCAGCACTGGTACCCCCTCGTGCGCTGTGTTACTGCTGGCACCATGGCAACTGTCTCGGTCCCCTGCCCTGTTGTCCCAGCAGGAGAGCCAGATTCTGCACCCACAGCGTCAAACCCTCAACCTGGCAGCCCGGCTAATTACCTGATCTCTCAGTTACCATTCCTCGGTAAGCAAGTGATGGATGTCATTCTGGAGGCAAGGAGGCCTAGTACTAGAAAATCCTATGCTGAAAAATGGAAAAGATTCTGTTCTTGGAACCAAACTCTGGGGATGGGCACAGCAGCGCCCAATTTACCTTAGATTCTTCAATACTTAACTGAGATGCTTCAGAAGGCCCTTTCCTTTTCCTCCTCCAAAATTCATGCCTCAGCCATTTCAGCTCATTACAGTACAGAACCACCCTTCTTCTCTCATCCACTGCTGAAGCAGCTCTTCAGAGGGGCCAAAAACTTACGACCACCCAGGCGAACCCCTACTCCAGCCTAGGACCTTCACTTTGTATTGGAAAAGCTCACTCTACCTCCTTTTGAGCCAGCTGCAAATGCAGAGTTGAAATTCCTTTCTTGGAAAACAGCCTTGCTTTTAGCCATCGCTTCAGCAAGAAGGGTGACTGAATTACAGGCAGTCATGGTGGTGGAGCCTTTCATCATCTTTCATGTGGACAGGGTGTCCCTCAGGACCAATCCCTCCTTCATGCCCAAGGTAGTATCCACTGTGGCCCTTAATCAGTCCATTCATTTGCCAACCTTCGTTTCTAATCCACAGAACAAAGGGGAACAAATACTGCACTCCTTGGACGTGCACAGACCACTTAGATTTTACTTGTCAGGACTAAACCTCTCAGGAAATCTGAACAGCTGCTGGTTGTGTTTGCTGCAGGGGCAGAGGGGAAGGCCATTCGAAAGCAAACCATTTCTAAGTGGATAGGCCATTGCATTCATTTCTGCTATAAGCACCATGGAAAACCTACCCTACAGGGGATAAGACCACATTCAACCAGGGGTGCATTTACCTCTACCGTCTTTCTTAGAGGTGTTCCTACCAGGCGCATCCTAGAAGCTGCTACCTGGAGTTCTGTTCATACCTTCACCAGGCATTACCATTTGCCAATTTTTTTCTAAATCCAGAGCTGGCTTTGCCACTGCAATCTTGCAGGTCCTTATAGCTGGTCCTAATGCTATCTGATTTCCTCCTCCCATCCTTAGCTTTGGGAATCTCCCCAAGTGTGATGACTGCAACAGTGAAACAAGAAGAACATAGAGCACCATCGGGCATCGCCGGTTAAACTATTTCTGGCTCCGTAAAGTCTGCTCTTCAAGTTTTCCCTTAGAACTTCTCTACTTGCAATCTAAACAGTCTATTCTCTATCTCAAAAGCTCAGCACTTGCTCCTAAAGCATTTTTATATAGGTAAAGTACTTGTATACTAAACAAAGTACTACATTAGCCTAGAATACCCTTGAGTACCCATTTCCCTATAGGTCCCTTCTGACTCAGTTACACAGCAAACTTTTTCACTTTTTCTAGCATGTCGAAGGGTCAGTTGCTAGCGTCCTCTCCTGTTCATCTGGTGAATCTGGGCATCTTGAGGCAATGTTACAATTGCCTCATGTACACAGACAACCCACTCCTTCTCCCACAAAACACAAATACATGTGAGAGATGCAACTATATAGCCAAACTGGAGGCTGAGCTCTCTCAACTCAGGACTGGCAAGACCAGACAGGAGGAGAAGGAAACCATGCACACCACAAACCCAGTTTCACATAGAACTATCACAACTGCAAAACAAACACATAAACACACAAAGACATACTCTGAGGCACTGATCAAAAATCTACCAAAACTACAGAGGCCTCCAAAGCAGACACCCAAGCAACTGCCACCTCAAGACACAAGACATGCAACACACAGTTCTCAAAGTCAGTGTGCTAAACAGTCACAGCCCTTAAGGCCAAACACAATGCCAGACACACTTGTTATAGGTGACTCCATAGTCAGACACACTGACGTCCCACTCACCAGACTGAACAAGGAAAAGATCACAGTAAGCTGCCTGTCAGGCGCTAGAATCCGCCACATAACACAAGCACTCAGGTCACTCCACAGCAAGTACAAGTATGACTCAGTCATTGTCCATGCCGGTGTGAACGACCTGGGACATACCTCCCTGGACTACATGAAAAGAGACATAGAGGAGCTCTCAGATTATGTAGCCCAGGCCGGTATGACCCTGACCCTGAGCAGTATCCTACCCTCACCAAGAATGATGCCACAATACAGAGACAAAATGATCAGCTTTAATAATTGGCTTAATTACTGGTGTCATTCTAAGGGGATCCAATGTCTGTCTGCCTGGGATGACATGCTTGACAAGCCACGCTGCTTCGCTAGGGACTGCTTGCACCTGTCACCCCTGGGCTTCCGGATATTGGCAAAGGCTCTTGCCACCCCCATAGTGCCTTTTTTAGGCAAGGCTCAAATGATAAACCTACCGCCCTAGAAAACAAAAATGGAGAAAAACTAAGGGTAATACTGCTCAATGCCAGAAGTCTAAACCTCAAGATGCACGCCAAGCCCTCCTCAGTATGGAGAACATCGATGTCTGTGCTGTGACTGAAACCTGGTTCAAGGCTCCTGAGAGCACCCCAGCACTATCAGGTTATACTTCATAGCATGCGTTCCGGCCCCAAAATCCGGACCGAACCACAAAAGGAGGGGGAGTATCCATATTCATAAAGGATACCCACACCTCCAGGTTAGTGGCAACGCACTAAGCATCGGAGACCATCCAGGTGCAATTAACCATAGGTAAAACTGCCCTACAGTTTGTAGCATGCTACAGACCACCTTCTCAAACTCAGGAAACCCACACAGCCTTCCTGAAGACACTGGAGAGTATGAATGTCTCTCCAAACACCATCATATTGGGTGACTTCAACTACCCAAACATAGACTGGGAACATTACTCAAGCCCCAACACCCTAGCTCAAAGGTTCCTGGAGTTCATAAACTCAAATGCTATGGAACAACTAGTCACCATTCCCACAAGAGGAGAAAATATACTAGACCTGATCATCACAAACATGGGGACAAAATGCTCCACACCGGAAGTATATCCCTCATTGGTGAGATCAGACCATAAATTAATCTCATTGGAGATCCACATTCCCCCCCCACCCCAGCAAAAAAGACCACAGTGAAGAACTTCTCAAAAGCAAACTTCACACTTCTTAAGACTGGAGTGGTATCCTTCAAGGCCCCCGAGCCAGTGGAAACCACAACCCACACTGCTGAAACCCTTACAAATGCCTTCTACGAGCACCTCCAGGAATGTATGGATCAAGCAATCCCTAATAAAATCAAGACCCTTACCACCAAAGGCAGGCGCCCGGTCTGGTGGACCCCAGCCATAAACAAACTCTACAACAAGAGGAGAAAGCTACTACATGACAGAGCAAAATCCCTAAAAGGGAAGGCATCTCTAATCAATACTAGCAAAAAACTACGATCACTCATAAAATCATCCAAGGCCACCTTTGAGAGAAAAATCGCTAATGACAGAAAAGACAGTCATAAGGCCTTCTTTAGCTATGTTAGAAACCTGGGTGGAAACTCCCAGATATGCTCAGAATTAGTCCAAAATGATAAAAAAAATCACTGAACCCACAGACATTGCCAGCATACTGGCAGACAGGTTCAGTGCAAATTTCTCCCCAAAAGGAGAAATATCTATCCCACCAGAGTCTAGCCTCCCAAACATCTCAGATGCCCAGGTGAGAGCTGCTCTCTAAAGCAAAAACACAGCATCAATGGGACCAGACGGTGTCCCCGGCTGTGTGCTACACGAACTCAATGAGGAACTAAACCCACACATAAGGCTGCTGTTTAATCTTAGCCTTACTACAGGATACTTACCCAAAGAATGGCGTACGGCAACTGTGGTCCCACTCCACAACGGCGGTGCTTCTACGGACCCTGAAATTACCCCATAAGCTTGACGAGCCTTGTCTGCAAAGCTATGGAGAGGATCATAATGGAACTCATAAATAAAGACATTGGGGACCTACAGACACTGGATCCTACCCAATTTGGCTTTGTCAAGGGCAGATCCTGCCTCTTGAACTTGGTCGACTTTTTCGAAATGGTCACTAAGGCCATTGATGAGGGTAAGGCAGTTCACATAGCCTACCTTGACCTAGCAAAAGCGTTCGACACAATACCCCACTCGGGCATCATAGAAAAGCTCACCAGCTTACATGTAAACCCATATGTCACAAGATGGGTTGCAAACTGGCTCAAGGACAGAACACACAGGGTTAAAGTTGCTGGTGCCATGTCAGACTCTAAGCCGGTTACGAGCGGTGTCCCACAGGGCTCAGTCCTGGGCCCCCTCTTGTTCGGCATTTATTTTTCTGAAGTGCAGGCAAACATAGGGGGATTGTGGCTGACAAAATTTGCAGATGACTGCAAACTGGGCACCATAATTGACACTCCATCAGACACAGACATCCTCCAGAGAGGTCTCATAGAAATGGATAACTGGTGCCAGAGCCATGGCCTTAAGCTAAATGCCAAAAAATGTATAGTCATACCCTTTGGGAAAAACAAGGTAACCCAATTACCACATAGGTGGTAATCCATTAAACACGGAAGAAGTTATCAGGGACCTGGGGACCCAAGTTGACAGTAACCTCTCTTTGACACTCACATTGCCAAAGTGGTTAGGAAGACCTTCTACATTGCCCACCTGATCATGAAGGGATTCACATCCAGATCAGGAAAGGTCATTGTACCCCTGTACTCTTCACTTATCAGACCAATGATTGAGTACAACGCCCATTCCGAATGTACCTTACCCGACACCTGCAGCAGTTGGAAAGACCCCAAAAGTTCCTCACCAAAAGGATAAAGGGGCTCAAACATATGTCATACGATGCCCGACTGAAGAAACTCCAGCTCTATTCAGTCGCATACCGTCTGCTCAGAGGTGATCTGTGCCTGACATACAAGGCCATGTCCAACCCGGAATTAATGGACATGCTCCACCGCAAAAAAACAAATCCACCAGAGCACGAGAGCAAGAGACTTAAACCTCAATACGGATATAAATAGGACATGCTGGAGGGACAGATTCATCACCCAGAGACTCCCTACACTATGGAACAGAATCCCAGTCCATGTGAGGCAGAGCCCCTCACTGATTCTGTTCAAGAGAAATCTTGACGAGTGGATGGGAGATCGTAGGTTTACCCCGGGAATCATCTCTGTGTCACTGCTGGACAGAGGCACAGCAAACTAATGGGTATAGTATTCTCATCCTAAGGGGTGGTGAAAGCCACACACACTCTGGCTAGGCTTATAAATGCCCTAGGGCAGATAGCCTAGTATGAACCTATGAACATAGTACAGTTGTGTACACTTACCATAAATGTAGATGTTTGAGTGTATTCACTGTTGCAGTCCTGGTTACCCTCCTTCCAGCCCCCCTGACTTCTATTGGCTATACCTCTTGTTTACTAAGCTTTTTGGTGTATTTGCTTTTTTGTTGGAGGTGTAACCTTGTATATAATTGCTTCCCAATATTGGGGCACCTGACATCTGGGGCAAGAAAAACTGATGTAATGGCGTTGGCTGCATGCTTTATACCCCTGACTACCTGACGTCATGGAAGATGAGACTGCAACCGACGCAGGACCCAAGACTTTGATAATCAGGCTGACTGAGGGCTACTGCAAGCAGATAACCCAAATGTGATGACTGCAACAGTGAATACACTCTAACATCTACATTTATGGTAAGTGTACACAACTGTACTTTTTGTGCACATTATTTTTCTGCTTCTTTGGCATTCTTCTGTAACACACTGCCCATGATGCTCTTTGCATGTTGGCTAGAACCCCCTTTGAGCATAGCTTTGACTTCAAGTCAGACTTTTCAGCCATCTCAACCAGACACCTTCAGCTGCTAATCTCTTCCACTATTTTTTTTTCTTTCTCAGTTTCTTCTAATTTCCTCCATTTGCTGCTATGACAACTGTCTTGTTTGTACTGTGTTTCATCCCATGTTCTTGTAGATGTTCATCGTGCATACAGCTGCAGTCATAACAGATGGGTTCTCCTGCCGTCAGGCGGGTCCTCGGTCGGCCGAATTCTAAAGTCTAGGTCCAGCGTCGGTTGTCGTCGCTTTCTTTCCTGACGTCAGTGCGACAGGGGTACATAAGACACAGCCGACGCCATTTTCTTCAGTCTTTTTTGCCGCGCAGTGCCCGAAGCAGAAGCATTTTGCAAGTGCCGGTCGGCCAGCTCCTGAAATTACAAAAATTTGGAAACCGAAGTCTTCTTTAAAGCCAAGTACCCCGTTGGGGAAACTTTTCTTGCCTCAGACCGATTGGCATGGGAAAGATTGTACGTCTTTGATTCTAAATTCAAGAATAACATTCTTTTATATAGCAGGTTTCTTGATGACCTGCTAATATTATGGAATGGAGATGGAGAGTGTGGTGGAATTTATTTCCTATATTAACAAAACCACAGAATTTCTTAGGTTTACCTACACATGGAGTATGGAGTTAGTTAATTACTTGGACATTACTGTATATAAAACAGATGAGGGGCTAGTGAGTACGATATATAGAAAGCCCAGCTACTCCAATTTGATGTTGCATTATACAAGTTGTCATCCTTTACATCAAAGGAAAGGAGTAGTCAAGGGCCAAATGGTTCGGATGTCTAGGCTCATCAGTAATGATGACCATTTCAAGAAGGAAATGTACATATTGATTGGTATGTTTCTGGAAAGAGGATATCCGCTTTCTATGTTGCGTAGTACTAAAAAAGAAGTATATAGGAAAAGAAAAAACAACTATAGTCCAATTTTAAGAGCTAATGGCTATGAAGGAGGTAACTTTAGTAATAGCAATAATGTAGCCCCCAATATGAGTAGAGCAAAATTTGTATTAACATACAATGAAAAAGCAAATGAGTTGTGTTCCAGTTTAAGGAATTTGTGGAAATACTTTTTGTGTAGTGACACCAGGGAGATTTTAGGTGATGTCCTGATGATTGTTTATGGAAGAGGGAAAAACTTGAAGACTATGCTTGAAAGAGAGGGTAAAAGTAATATAAGATCTCGTATGAGTAAATGTGGATCCTGCAAAGGATGGTAGGTTTATAGCAGAAGGGGCATACTTGTGTGATAGGTTATAAACGTACAATATCATGTCCAGGCTCTTGTAATTGTACCACTAGAAATTGTGTGTACATCGCTTCGTGTATGTCATGTGATGCATTTTACGTGGGCATGACTACACGAAGTTTGAAAGAAAGAATAGGTGAACACGTTAGTTCCATCAGGAGGAAGGATGATCATAATGCACTTTACTTACACACCAAGGTATGTGTTAACTTCAACAAATTCCTATTCTTTATTGTAGATAGGGTTAAACCTAATATTAAATGCGACATTCAAAATAGGGTAGCAAGATTGGCGATGGAATGGCAGCTTAGGCTGAATGCCACTAGGCGTCCGGGACTCAATGAGTTTATTTCTTTAAAACCCCAATTGAAGTATTTAACTAGCATCATTTAGATGTGGGCATTTCATTTTTAATTGTTTTATTTATTACAATATATATGTAAATTGGTTTATGTATTTTTATCAAACTTTCTTTCATAGTTGGTTTATTGTGTTTAAACATTGTACTGTCTCTTTTAGATGTATTTAGTTAATATTTAATTGATTAATTAGTTTTAATTGATTAAGTGTGGATGAGCAGAGAGTATATTAACTTGGTTTAAGCATTATGTATTGTATTGTATGACTCTGAAGAAGCCAGTTTTACTGGTGAAAGCGCTTAGTCTGAGAGGTGTTGTAATAAATTCTTCGTGATACAGTGCTGGTGCCTTTCATTCATCTTACACAGTTGTTCGGAATTTGATTTATTCTTAGTTTGAACCTGCATTGGCTCATTTGGAGTGTTTTCTTTTGCCTCAGACCGATGTCAGACAAAGTTAACAATTGTATTTCTTGTGGGAAGCAAATACCGCATAAGGATTTCCATTCCCTCTGTATACCTTGTTTAGGCCCAGACCACGACGTCTCGGGCTGTCGTTTTTGTGCTCGATTCAACAAACGCACTATTAAGCATCAGGCGGAGTTCGCCCAGCACTATTTTGGTAAAAAATTTAATTACATTATGTCATTGGATACTCCGACTCCAGTTTTGAGTAAAAGACGCAAAGATAAGGACCGACATACGAGGTCCACGACTTCTACCGACACCACGCTAAAGCCGGCTACAGGTGCTCCGGTTCTCAGCGAGGCACCTACGCAGCCCCTGAGTACCGATGACGCTTTTTTAGCGGTGTCTTCTGTGCCAGAGGTCGCAGGCTCCTCTGCCCCCACTCCCTACTACAGATACCGACGCCACTCTTGGTGGGAAAACTCAGAGTTTAGACAGACCTGCCACCTCTCAAGGTGTCTTCAGGCCTTCCTCTTTTTCCATTAAGGCTTTCACAAAATCTAAAGCAGCCATGAAAACTAAAAGACAAGCTCCACAGAGCCCCTCTCAAGGCTCCGTGCCTAAAAAACAGATGCTCAAAATGGCAGAGGATTTGATTACTCTTATCAGGGGTTCTCAACCACCCTCGGACAAAAGGCCCAGACTGGAGGAAGACTACCCTTCCTCAGACCAAGCCTCTATTACCTCAGAACATTCTGAGGACCAGGAATATTCATATTCCCCTTTTGAAGATTCTGATGCTGAGGAGTCCATTCCCTCGGTCTCCCCCCCCCCCCTGAGGACTATTGTTTTGGGGAAACCTTACATATATTGAAGGAACACTTTCACTGGGAAGGCCAAGATTACTCAGATTCCAAGAAAAGGCTCAGGGATTTTCTCTTGCTTCCTCAGCACAGGCCTCTGGCTATCCCTCCTGTTTTGGATATATTAGATGATGTGTACACAGAAGCCAGCCTCAACCCAGATTCTTTACCTCCAGCTCCTGTTAAATCTGACTGGTATTACCGGGTTCCTGATTCACACCAATTCCTATACAAAAGCCATGCTGCTGACCCAGAAACTATTTCACAGGGTCCCAAGGGAATTAAGGCCTCTACTGCCAAAAACCCATTACCTTCAGAGAGGGATTCCAGAGCTTTAGAAAGGTGGGGGGGAAAAGGTATACACCTTGGCCACTTTAACCATGAGGGCATTAAACTGTCAGTTCCATATGTTAAAGTATCAACAGTTTTTGTTATCTCAGTTGAAAAGCAAAATGACACAACCTGAACAACCAGATTTAAAGGAGTTGCAGGATTTGTTGCATAGTGCAGAGCAAGTGGGTAAACATACCTTGCAATGTGGTTTTGATGCTTTAGAGGCCTCATGTAGAGCTGCTGTTACAGGGTCTGTCATACATAGACATGCTTGGCTCAAAGAGCAAACCTTACCAGATCATATCAAAGCAAAATTAGTAGATGCACCTCTTCAAAAAGATGTATTGTTTGGTGTTAAAGCTGAGGAGGTACTAAAGAAAATGGAGGAAAAGGCAAGATCAATGCAAACAGTGAAAAATTTCCTACAGGTACAGCCTCCACGTTTCAGCAGAAACTGGCCTTCCACAAATTGGTCCTTTCCAGCCACGGACAGACCTCAAAGAGGTAGATACAGGCGCCCGAGGGGTAGAGGGCAATCTCAAGGATCATTTAGAGCCAGACAATGGCAAGCACCTACACCAAGAGGTGGAGAAGATAGATCACAACCATTCAGAAAGCAGACACAATGACTTTCCCCTTTGCATGCCAAGCAAAGCTTTAATGGCAGCACCTTTAGGCGGAAAACTGGCATTATTTTCAAAAAATTGGCATATTGTCACAAAAGACAAATGGATCCTGGACATTATAGACAGAGGCTACAGATTCCACTTTCACACCCTTCCAAAAAGAAGAGGCATGCCAAACCTGCCACAAAATCAAAGGGCAGAATCACAAAAACAAATTTCAGCTCTCATGGACATGAAAGCTATTCAAGAGGTACCTGCAAAAGAACAGGGTCAAGGTTTTTACTCCAGACTATTCCCGGTACCAAGGAAGGACAAAGATTGGAGACCTATTTTGGACCTATCCATCCTAAACACATATTTACTCGTGCCAAAATTCAAGATGCTCACATTACAGCAGCTTCTTCCCATGCTGGGCAAGGAGTCTTGGCTGGTAACATTGGACCTCAAGGAGGCATACCTGCATGTCCCTATCAGACAAGATTGCAGAAGATACCTCAGATTTCTTGCAGGTTCAACCCATTATCAATTCTCTGCATTGCCCTTTGGCTTATCTACTGCGCCCAGAGTGTTTACGAAATACCTGGCATCAGTAATTGCCTTCTGCAGACTTCAAGAGATACAAATATACCCATATCTGGACAACTGCCTGATCCAAGCGGACAGCAAGCACATACTTCTGAAACACCTGGCCTTTGTAGTAAAATTGTTGAACTTTCTGGGATACACAGTCAACAAAAAGAAATCAAAACGAATACCCTTTCAAGCAATAATTTTCCTGGGTGCCAGCTTGAATACAAACACCCAGATGGCCTACCTCACGCCAGAGAAACAAGGGCAACTATCTCACTACTTCAGAAAAATGGCAACCTTCACCAGGCTGACTGCAAGGAAAGTCCTGCAAGCTGTGGGATTCATGGCATCTTGCATCCTCCTAATCCCATGTGCAAAGCTGCATATGAGGAAACTTCAATGGTACCTAAAAAACTTATGTTCTCAACACAGCCACAGTTTGGAAACAATTATACCACTCATTCCATGTCTTCAAAAGGAATTTCTGTGGTGGGCTCAAGCATGCCAAAGAAACATAGGTCTCCCCTTCTGCATGCCTCAAGCAAATCAAGTCATCACAACAGACGCCTCAGACTACGCCTGGGGGGCGCACATGACAGATCAGTGCATTCAGGGCAAATGGTCCCAAAAAGAGAAGCACCTACACATCAATGAAAAGGAAATGCTAGCAGTACAAAATGCTATTATGGCCTTCAAAGACCTACTGCATCCAGGCCAGCTATTGATAAGGACAGACAACACCACAGTGATGTGGTACATAAACAGGGAGGAACTCATTCATACCCCCTGTGCAGACTAGCCATGTCCCTTTGGAACACGGCTCTGGAATTGCAAATCCACCTTCAAGCACAATTCCTGCCAGGGAAGGAAAACACGCTGGCAGACAACCTAAGCAGAAATATGACAGATCCACACGAATGGAAGTTGCATCCTCAAGTTTTTGCAAAGATAATTCGGGCATGGGGATGGCCAGACATAGATCTCTTTGCTACCCACAGAAATTACCAACTGAAAAAATTTTGCTCAAGGACCCTATCATCCACAGGCCTGGAAAGTGGACGCACTTTCTTCCAATTGGACAACATTGACAGTCTATGCCTTTCCACCTCTTCCTCTGCTGCCCAAAGTTCTATTAAAAGCCAGAGCAGAGAGGCCAAAGATGATTCTCATTGCTCCAGACTGGCCAAGACAACACTGGCATCCACTCCTGAAGAGCCTGGCGCATTCCCCTCCATGGATCCTGCCTCTAGTGCCTCTTCTGTTGACCCAGCACAACTTCAAAACTCTTCACAGTCAGCTAAAAACCCTCAATCTAGCCGCGTGGAGGATTCCTTGATTTCCCAACAGACCCTCCTCTCCAAGGAGGTGCAGGATGTCATCTTGGAGGCCAGAAGACCTTCAACTAGAAAAGCCTACTCCACCAAATGGAAACAGTTTTGTGCCTGGAATCAGAAAAAGGGCCAGAATCCTTGGGTTCTAAATTTGCCTCAAATATTACAGTACTTAGCTGAGATGTTAAACAGTGGACTTTCCTTCTCCTCCATCAAGATCCATGCTTCAGCCATTTCTGCACAATACAACACTGATCCTCCTTTATTCTCTCATCCTCTGTTAAGACAGTTCCTCAGAGGGGCTAATAATATAAAGCCCCCAAGGAAACCACCAGTACCTGCTTGGGACCTCAACTTCATTTTAGAAAAACTGACTCTGCCTCCATTTGAGCCAGCTGCCTCAACAGAACTACAATATTTGTCATGGAAAACAGCCTTCCTTCTGGCTATCGCCTCAGCACGCAGGGTTTCGGAACTACAAGCCCTCATGGCGGTGCAACCTTTCATCATTTTCCATCAAGACAGAGTTTCCTTACGAACCAACCCTTCCTTTATGCCAAAGGTAGTATCCAGTGTAGCTTTGAATCAGACAATCCACTTGCCTACCTTTTATCCTAACCCACAAAACAAAGGGGAAAGATTACTACATTCCTTGGACATTCACAGACAACTTCGTTATTATTTGGATAGGACAAAGCCATTCAGAAAATCAGAGCAACTCTTTGTGTCCTATGCTACAGGTGCTCAAGGAAAGGCTATTTCCAAACAGACAATCTCAAAATGAATAGCCCACTGCATACGCTTTTGTTGCTCATTTCATGGAACAACTGTACCTACAAGCATCAGATCTCACTCCACAAGGGCCACAGCTACCTCTGCAACTTTCCTCAGGGGGGTTCCTACCAAGGATATTTTGGAAGCAGCCACTTGGAGTTCTGTGCACACTTTCTCCAAGCACTATCACCTTCCACTATACTCTAAATCTAGAGCGGGCTTTGCCACAGCAGTCTTGCAGGGCATCCTTGCTCCTCCTAGTTCCACTTAGTGCCTGACACCCCTTTTTAGCTTTGGGATTCTACCCATCTGTTATGACTGCAGCTGTATGCACGATGAACATAGTACAGTTTTGTACCTACCATAAATGTAGATGTTCGACTGCTAATACAGCTGCAGTCCAGGTTTCCCTCCCTCCATGCCCTCTTGGGACAGGCCTTATGACAAACATCTCCTCATACAACCTGATTGGGGTATTCTTTATGGTGTATTTGCTTGCAAACTACTGTTTTTTGATTATATTACATTGCATTATTACATAAGTTTATGTTTTGCCTTCCTTCTGGGGACATCTGACATCTGGGGCAAGAAAAACTGAAGAAAATGGCGTTGGCTGGTTCTTTTATACCCCTGCCGCACTGACGTCAGGGAAGAAGCGACGACAACCGACGCCAGACCTAGACTTTGGAATTCGGCCGATCGAGGACCCGCCTGACAGCAGGATAACCCATCTGTTATGACTGCAGCTGTATTAGCACTCAAACATCTACATTTATGGTAGGTACAAAATTGTACTTTCTCATTGCTCCAGATTGGCCCAAACAACATTGGTACCACTTACTGCGCAGGCTGACCTTACAGCCTCCCAGGCAGCTTCCCCTGATCTCAGACCTCTTAACTTAGTGGGGGGGTTCTGCACGCAGACTGCAGACTCTCAAACTGTCAGCATGACTAATACACTAAAGGCAAGTAAGGGGCCACTGTTAAGCAAACCGGTCCTAGATGTTATCACAGAGGCCAGATGGCTCAGCACCAGTAAATCATATGCAAGAAAATGGAAAAGATTCTGCTCCTGGAGCCAGTCCAGAGGGGATACCTCACAACCCTCCATCCCTCTTATCCTGGACTACCTAGCGGAGCTACTTAGTAGTGGCCTCTCCTTCTCCTCTATTGAAATCCATGCCTCAGACATTTCAGCTCATTTTGATGCAGAGCAGCCCCTGTTCTCTCCCATCCTTTGATTAAACAATTCCTCAGAGGACCTTCTAATATCAGGCCTCCCAGAAGGCCACCCACTCCAGCCTGGGACCTGAATTATGTTTTGGAAAAACTAACTTCAACACCCTTCAAACCTGCTGCTTGAGCAGAACTAAGATATCTCTTCTGGAAGACTGCTTTTCTTCTAGCTATCACCTCAGCCAGAAGGGTTTCAGAACTTCAGCCACTGATGGCCATTGAGCCCTTCATAATCTTCCATGCAGACCGGGTCTCCCCAAGGACTAATCCCTCCTTTATGCCCAAGGTGGTATCTAATGGTACTCTCAGCCAGGCCATACATTTACCCACCTTCTTTCCTAACCTTCAAAACAAGGAGGAAATAATTCTGCACTCACTAGCCATGCACAGATAGCTCAGATGTTATCTGGACCGTACTAAACCCTTCAGGAAAACAGACCAACTACTTGTCAGTTTTGCCCCAGGGGCAGAGGGGAAGCCCATTTCCAAATGGATGTCACACTGTATCCATTT
Organism: Protopterus annectens; assembly: GCF_019279795.1. Classification (NCBI taxonomy): domain Eukaryota; kingdom Metazoa; phylum Chordata; order Ceratodontiformes; family Protopteridae; genus Protopterus; species Protopterus annectens. Next base: position 672,289,000 of record NC_056743.1, on the reverse strand, counting down.
CTGCTATAGATTGCATGGGGACCCCCCCCCCAGTCTATCCAAATCCATTCCACTAGGGCAGCCTCCACTTCCACAGCATTCCTCAGAGGAGTTCCCACCAGCGACATCCTGGAAGCTGCCACCTGAACTTCTGTCCATAACCAGCATTACCACCTGCCTCTATTTTCTAAGGCTAGGGCAGGATTTGCCTCTGCACTTTTGCAGGGCATGCTGACCCATTCCTAGGTCTCTCATTAAGTCCTACCGCCCTTCTCCTCAGCTTTGGGAATCCTCCCACAGGTGATGACTGCAACAGTGAAACACGAAGAACATAGTACATTTGTGTACACTTACCATAAATGTAGATGTTCAAATGTGTTCACTGTTGCAGTCCTGGTTTCCCATCCTCCTTCCCCCTTATATCCTCATTCTTTAGAGAGACTTAAGTTTCTAATGGCGGCGTTTAGCCATCATGGCCAGCTTTACCATATTTACTTGGGCCTCTGACTGGGTAGGGCAAGAAAAAATGATGTAATGGCGTCCGCTGCTTTCCTTTATAGCACTGATGTCCTGACGTCCGGCAGTAAGCAACCAGTAGCCGACACAGAAAAACATTGACTCTGTTTTCCGGGACGGCCGAGGGCTACCACAGCAGGGATAACTCACAGGTGATAACTGCAACAGTGAATACACTCGAACAATTACATTTATGGAAAGTGTACACAACTGTACTTTTTGTATGAATATGTGCAGAGGGGCTTGCACTTTATGGTTCTGCCATCAGCAAGCTGAGATGTTTCCAGACTAAATTTATGTATTGATTGCAGGTAGAAGTCTGAGTTGTAAATGGACATACACATGAGTATGATTATGGGCACATCCGTAGCTCTCATATGTCCTTGATGGTGCAGAAAACTCCTGATATTGCCTCAATGTTTTTCATTTTTGTGCTAAATCAGAATATTACTTTCTGTCAGTAATGTCAGACAGTTTCATTCTTTCTTTTTTTTAATTAGGAAAATGTACAGTGGGTTGCATAGTATAGTTCTAACAGTAACAGGCTAAAATGCATTCTTGTATCATCATTTCTATTCATTTATTTGATTGCAGTCTAACATCTGAGGTATATGCGGTCAAACAAATGGCTTTAAGTGCTGGCCACGTGTGCATGGGGTTTGCAGTGGGTTGCACTGCTTACAGATGCAAGTCAAAGTACATTACTCTGGTCATTATTTTTTATCTTCATTGGACATCTGAGATGTGCATAGTCAACAGAATGGCTAGGTATAGTTTGTTTTTGTGGATGGCAGCAACGAACCCTGTTGTCAATTGCACAAGTTAAACAGTCATTGTTCTGGCTGTGTAGAACTACTGTGCTATTGTGTTAAGTCAGAGTAATTTTCTGTGAGTGTTTTGTTGAATGCAGTCATATATTTGAGGCATGCAACATCAAAGTATCTTAAATTGACGAATGTGAGTCTGCTTATGAAATATCCGTGTGTGTGTGTGTGTGTGTGTGTGTGTGTGTGTGTGTGTGTGTGTGTGTGTGTGTGTGTGTGTGTGTGTGTGTGTGTGTGTGTTTGTTGAATGCAGTCATATATTTGAGGCATGCAACATCAAAGTATCTTAAATTGACGAATGTGAGTCTGCTTATGAAATATCCGTGTGTGTGTGTGTGTGGTTGCATTGTATCTAAAAGCAGCAAGTTGGTATTAATTTCTATCCTTTTTCATCGATGGTTGTCTATTGCAGTCTGAGCAGGATGAGTGTGAGCGTGATGACGCTTTATCAGTGGCGCCAGTTGTGCACCAAGTAGTGTTGCTTTTTCCCAGTGCTTGGTTCTGTCAGTTTTTGGCTCAGAGTCCTTCTGTATGGTGGCCTGCCTCTGTGCAGGTTCTAACCAGATGTTCTGCCCCCCCCCCGACTCCATTGTATAGTATATGGATGTTCATCATGTTTCACTGTTGCAGTTACTACACTTGGGTTATCCTGCTGGCAGGCTACCCGCAGTCAGCCTGAATTCCAAAGTCCTGGTCTGGCGTTGATTGCTTTCTCCTCTTCCCTGACGTCAGTGCGCCAGGGGTATCAAAGATGCAGCCAACGCCATTTTCTTCAGTCTTTCTTGCCGCGCGGTGCCCAAAGCAAAAGCAAGTTCGCAAGTGCCGGTTGGCCGACTCCTGAGGTTTTCGAAATTGAATTTCAGATCCGAAGTCTTCAATAAAGCTAAGTACTCCGTTGGGGAAACTTTTTCTTGCTCCAGGCCGATATCAGTAAAAGTTAACAATTGTATTTCTTGTGGGAAGCAAATACCTCATAAGGATTTTCATTCTTGCTGTGTTCCTTGCCTAGGCCCTGACCACGATGTTGCTAGTTGTCTGTTTTGCGCTAGATTCAACCAACACACTATTAAGCGTCGGTTCGATTTTGCTTTACATTACGTTGGCCGAAGGTTTAGCTATATAATGCCGTTGGAACAACCGATGACCAGAGTTCATAAAACGCACAGGGACAAAGAAAAGGACAGGCATCTGAGGTCCAAAACCGATGACGAAGCCTCTTCTAGACCAGTCGCCGGTTCTCAGTGAGGCGCTTTTGCAGCCCCTGACACCCGCTACCTCAGAGCCACAGGCCACCTCCGACTCCCATGTGGAGACAGCTCTAGGCCTCTGGAAACTCAAGGTATTGGGCGTATGGAAACTATTCCCTCAGATGGGTCCAGAGCCACTGAGCAGGCATCAGCTTCTGATGGTGTTTTCAGACCTACACAGCTTACTATCAAGACCACTTCAGCAGCCAAGGCAAAGTCTAAAACACCTTTAAAGACAAAGAAACAAGTACAGCATTCACCTGGACAGTCATCCATGCCAAAGAAACAGATGCTTAAAATGGCCTAGGACCCAATTACTCTGATCAGGGGTTCCCATCCCCCTCCTGATAAAAGGCCTAGGCAAGATACTGACTATGATTCCTCTGACCAGGTTTCTATTTCCTCAGATTCCTCTTCAGAGCAAGGATATTCTCTTCCTCCCTATGAGGACTCTGATGCTGAAGAATCTATCCCTTCAGCCTCATCTCCTGAGGATTACTCCTTTGGGGAAACCCTGCACACCATGAGGGAGCATTTCCATTGGGAGAGCCAGGATTATTCAGAATCCAAGCAAAGGCTCAGAGACTTTCTTTTACTGCCTCAGCACAGGCCCCTTGCTATTCCCCCTGTACTAGATATTGTTGTTGATGTATTTTCTGAATCCAGTTTGTCTCCTGATTCTTTACCCCCTGCACCAGTTAAGCCAGATAGGTACTACAGGGTCCCAGATTCCCATAATTTTCTTTATAAAAACCCTACTGACCCCAAAACAATTTCTCAGGGTCCCAAAGGGGTCAAGACTTCCACTGCAAAAAACCCTGTTCCCTCTGATAGGGATTCTAGAGCACTGGACAGATGGGGAAAAAAAGTTTACACTTCTGCTACCTTAGATGTAAGGGCTTTAAACTGCCAGTATCAACAATACCTAATGTCTTTGCTAAAACAGAAAATGCTTACAAGCTCAGAATGTCCTGAAAATGGGTCTACCTGAGATGGTCGACAATTCATTTGATCGACTTTTATTTGGTCGGCAACTCATTTGATAAACAGGCAGATTTGCCCCCTCCCCAATGTTGTGCGACCCTGGAGTTGATATATATATATAGTTAGGGGGTGTGTGGGGGGCACAGCCCCCCACATAAAACTGCTCGTCGATCAAATGAATTGTCGACCAAATAAAAGTCGATCAAATTAATTTTCGACCATCTCAGGTAGACCCCCCTGAAAATAAGGAAATGCAGGATTTATTGCATGCAGCTGAACAAGTGGGAAAGCATACTTTGCAATGTGGTTTTGATTCATGAGAAGCTTCTTGCAGAGCCGCAGTTACAGGTTCTGTCATTTGAAGGCATGCTTGGTTAAAAGAACAAAGTTTACCTGATCATGTTATAGCAAAATTGTTGGATGCTCCATTACAGCATGATACTTTGTTTGGTTTTAAGGCAGAAGAGGTGTTAAACAAAATGGAGGATAAAGCAAAATCAATGCAGACAGTAAAGGATTTCTTACGGGTTCAGCCACCCAGATTTAGCAGGAACTGGCCTTCTAAAAATTGGTCCTTTCCAGTGTCAGACAGGCCACAAAGAGGCAGATACAGACGCCCAAGAGGCAGATCTCAGCCTCGAGGCTCATAAGACCTAAGCAATGGGGTGCTTCAGCCCCCAAAGGCGGAGAAGACAAATCACAACCTTATAGGAAACAGTCCAATGACTTTCCTCTACCAATGCCAAGAACTTACCTTTTGGCAGCACCCTTAGGGGCAAAACTGGCTCTTTTCTCACAAAACTGGCACATGATCACCCAGGACAAATGGGTACTGAATATTGTTTCCCAGGGTTACAGGTTCCACTTTCACACCCTACCAAGGCCAAAAGGTATGCCAGACCTGCCACACAATCAATGGGCAGAGGCACAAAAACAAATTTCTGCTCTCATGGACATGAGGGCTATTCAAAATATACCACAGCAAGAGCAGGGGCAAGGATTTTACTTGAGACTTTCCTTGGTACCCAGAAAGGACAAAGCTTGTAGACCAATATTGGACCTGTCTACTCTAAATACTTTCCTAGATGTTCCAAAATTCAACATGTATGCTGGGCAAGAAGGCTTGGCTAGTTACTTTGCTGAGGCATACCTGCATGTCCCAGTCAGACAATCTTGCAGAAGATGCCTCGGATTCATAGCTGGCTCAATGCATTACCAATTCTCTGCACTAACCTTTGGCTTATCTACTGCGCCCAGGGTCTTCACAAAATGCCTGGCACCAGTAATTGCATTTTACAGACAAAAAGGAATTCAGATATATCCTTACTTGGACGACTGCCTTATTCAAGCAGACAGCAAGGACATTCTACTAAAGCATCTGGCGTTTGTAAAAAGATTACTAATTTGCCTAGGGTACACAGTAAACGAAAAGAAATCAAAACTAGGGCCCTCTCAAGAGATAATATTCCTGGGTGCAAGCTTAAATACAACTGCCCAGATGGCTTATCTCATGCCAGATAAACAAAGTCAACTGACTCATTAATTTCAAATGATGGCAACAAAGACCCAGCTACCTGCAAGAAAAATTCTGCAGGCTTTGGGCTTCATGGCATCCTGCATCTTGCTAATTCTATATGCAAGACTGCATATGAGAAAGCTACAATGGTATCTAAAAAGTATTTGGACTCAACATCGCCACAGCCTGGAAACAATAATTACTCTCATTCCCTGCCTGCAACAAGAGTTTCGATGGTGGGCACTGACCTGTTACCACAACAAGGGACAGCCTTTCACTTTACCCACAGATGCATCGGATTATGCCTGGGGAGCACACATGGCAGGAAAATGTATACAGGGCATGTGGCCCACAGACCAAATGCATCTTCATATCAATCAAAAAGAGATGCTAGCTGTACAGAATGCCCTGACAGCCTTCAAGGATCTACTACATCCAGGACAACTATTGCTAAAGACAGACAATACTACAGTCATGTGGTACATAAGCAAGAGGGGCACACAGTCCTACCCTCTCTGCAAGCAAGGGGGGCACACATTCCTACACCCTATACAGGCAAGCCATGACTTTGTGGAATCAAGTACATCTGCAGGCGCAAATTCTGCCAGGAATGAAAAATACTCTGGCAGACGAACTAAGCAGAAACCTCATGGACCCTCATGAGTGGAAACTAGATCCACAAATCTTCAGCATAACAAAGAAATGGGAATGCCCAGACATAGATCTATTTGCCTCCCCTCACAACTGCCAACTACAGAGAATTCTGCACAAGGACTTATCACTCACAAGCATGGAAGGTGGATGCTCTGTCATTCAGCTGGAAAAGCCTAACAGTTTATGCCTATCCACCACTGCCTCTACTCCCCAAGGTACTCCTAAAAGTCAGACAAGAGAAGCCAAAAATGATTCTGATTGCCCCAGACTGGCCATGCCAGCACTGGTACCCAATCCTAAAGAGCTTATCTCAAGGGCCAGCCTGGCCTTTACCTCAAATTCCTCATCTGCTGACCCAACAAAACAATCAGATCCTGCACAGCCAACTCAGAACCTTAAATCTGGCTGCATGGCGAATAATATAGCCACTAGGAACACGCCTCTCTCTAAAGCAGTTATGGATGTCATTTTGGAAGCCAGGAGGCCCTGCACCAGGAAATCTTATGCAGAAAAATGGAAGGGATTCTGTGCTTGGAACCAGGCACAAGGACTTGAACTGCTTGTTCCTAATATTCCTCAGATTTTACAATATCTAACCGAGATGCTGGACAAAGGCCTATCCTTCTCATCAATTAAGATCCATGCCTCTGCCATTTCAGCTCATTACAATACGGAACCTCCTATTTTCTCTCATCCACTACTAAGACAGCACCTCAGAGGGGCAAAAAACATAAGACCTCAAGAAAGAGCACCTATACCAACATGGGACCTCAACTTTGTCTTGGAAAAGCTCACACTACTTCCTTTTGAGCCAGCCAATACAGCGGAGATAAAATTCTTATGAAAAACTGCTCTGCTCCTAGCAGTAACTTCAGCAAGAAGAGTCTCAGAGTTACAGGCATTAATGGCAGTGGAACCTTATCATTTTTCATCCGGACAGGGTTTCTCTAAGGACAAACCCAACATTTATGCCAAAGGTAGTATCCAGTGTGGCTCTTAACCAAACCATTCATTTACCAACCTTTTATTCAAATCCCCAGAATAAAGGGGAGAGACTTCTGCACTCTTTGGACATACACAGGCAGCTACGCTTCTACTTGGACAAAACAAAAGCTTTCAGAAAAACTGAGCAACTTTTTGTGGCATACGCTGCAGGATTGCAAGGAAAGGCTATTTCAAAGTAGACTATTTCAAAATGGATAGGACACTGCATTCGTTTCTGCTATGCACAGCATGGCAAATCAGTGCCGAAGAATATTAGGGCCACATTCTACCAGGGCAGCAGCCACATCAGCAGCCTTTCTCAGAGGAGTACCAACAAGGAAATTTTGGAGGCTGCAACTTGGAGTTCAGTGCACACTTTTACCAAGCACTATCACTTACTTCTTTACTCTAAATCCAGAGCAGGCTTTGCCACTGTAGTTCTGAAGGGCCTCATAGCCACTCCTAATCCTATTTAGAACCAGCCGCCTAACCTGGGATTCAACCCAAGTGTAATGACTGCAACAGTGATACACGATGAACATAGTACAGTTGTGTACCTACCATAAATGTAAATGTTCGAGTGCATTCACTGTTGCAGTCCAGGTTACCCTCCCACCATCCCCCTTTCATTGCTGGGAACTTATCTGTACTTCTCTATTCTATACAACCTATGTGGTATATTTGCTTGTAGAGGAAGGTAATGTTTGTTAGTGCATGCTTTTTTTATTTGCAAATGTTTAACCTACCCTTTTGGGGGCACCTGACATCTGGGACAAGAAAAACTGAAGAAAATGGTGTCGACTGCATCTTTTATACCCCTGGCGCACTGACGTCAGGGAAGAGGTGACGGCAACCGACGCCGGACCAGGACTTTGGAATTCAGGCCGACTGCGGGTGGAATTCGGGCCGACTGCGGGTTGTCTGCCAGCAGGATAACCCAAGTGTAATGACTGCAACGGTGAATACACTCGAACATCTACATTTATGGTAGGTACACAACTGTACTTTGTGGCTATTTGTTCTTTACTTTCATCCCAGTTTGACACTAGAAGAGTACAGAGATGACTACTGTCATTTTATTTGTGGGGAAAGTAAGGACACTGGTATTTCCAGTTAAAATTGATTAAGCCTTGCAAACATTGTCTCTCCAGTTTTATAAGGAACTGCTGTTTTGGGCAGCAGTGAACGTTAAGCTTTGGTTGCAACTTTTCCCTTGAAAGAAAAATTAAAACGCATTGATTTGTTTTGTGTAGATTGCCACTGGATCAGAAGATTGAACAAAAGCTCTAAGATGTAGCTCTGAGTGTATAGATCCCCATGACTTACTGGACTTTGTGTCAGACCTCCAGCTCTTTCATTTATTTCCCCCCACACATATTACAGTGTTGTCTTGGTCAGTTATGATGTGGTGAATGAATGAAGGAAAAAGCTACAAGTAAGACCAAGTGTGAATAAATAAAAAAAGAATTACTCTTATCTGAATGGTGCGGGGTCAGGATGGAAGAATACAAGGGAGTAGCATTGGGGGACAGTGTGTAATAAGGAGTGTCCTCTAGAGTCCTTGTTTACGGCTCCATTTTTGCCACAGCCCAGCCATGTTGGTTTTATTCTGACATATGAGGTGTATATAGTCAATAAAGTGGTTAGAATGAGCAAGAAATTTGTTAGTCTGTAGATGAAAGTGACTAAGTAGTCATTGATCTTAAGTATGGCCGCCACCCTTTTGCAATTATCCTCACCCATCTAATTTCTTCTTGCATTTCCCTCATCACAAGTTGCTAACAACCACTGAAGCTTGCTCTTTTAGGATTCAGCAGTGTGAGATTTTCATTAAGTGTTTTTACCTACCACAGGTTAATAGTGTTGTAGTGTGTTGGTTCTCGTTTGGAAGAACCAAAGAAGATTCTGATAAGACTGCTTAGAGACACTGCAGGACTGTTTTGAAACCCGGGTACCATCAGTGCCTTTAGCTTGTGCAGGGTGACAGCTGTTGTAAAGTGTGACTAGAATTACAGCATCACTAGTAAGTTGGTGTCCTTGAATATAATTAACTGCTGCAGTAGTCACTACCTTGGAAAGATTTTCTGCAAGCCACAATCACGACCAGTTTCAACCATCTGCTGACTGTTTATGGAGTGGGAATTTGTCATCGTATGCCCATTGACCAGGCAGTAATTAGAGGTTTTTGCCTTTTAAGTTTTGACATTTTCCTCTGCATGCCTACAAAGTCTCCGAGTGGACCTGCTGTGGAGCAGTGCAAGGACTTGTATCTCTCACAGAAGAGTGTGCCATCTCTATAACTCCCACCCCCTTATAGGCAGATTTTTCCATCCATCTCCATTCTCTACATGCATTACAGTCTGAGTATGCATCATGATGCACTTTCCCAACCCTGTCACCTGGGAAGAGCAATCAGTTTGTGTCTCATCATTCTATTCCTCCCCAGCTGGCTCCTTCAGTAATTGGGTTACTAATCAAATATGGGTCATATTCTGGGTTTTATTCCTGTGCACCATGAGACTTTGGCAATTGCATAGAGGATCAAGTGTTATAAGGTGGTAAACTGACAGTAGCCTTTATCCTCTGTAATGTATTGCCAGTATTTATAACGAGGAATGTAAAAGGCTGGAGTAATGATGCTTGATTTGGTTATCTGTTAGTAAATGTGAAACCATCTGTAGGATAAAAAAAAGTAATGTAAAACACAAGTACTTGACCAATTTTAGCAATTGTTTGCAGTGTTTTAATACTTAACATATCCAGTTTTGCATTTTACACTTTTAACACTTAAGAGCTATTCGCATCTCTTTATAAGAAGTGTGTATTGTATTCCAGGCAAAGTATATAGTATGAGTTTGACTGCTGTTTTAGAATTTATATGATTCTTAAGTACAGTTCTTTTGCAGATGTTTTTGGTTCTCAGCCATTGTCTTTTTGGGGGGATCTATTTTCTAATAATTGTGTAGATCATTTATTGAGCTACTTTCTATTTTTGTAATTGATATGTTGTGATTTTAGATTGAATTTTATTCATAGGAGTTGTCCCAGGTCCTTCAGATTTTTGCTAGAATACTTACATAGCGTATTTATATTATCAAAGTTAGTTATGTGCTGCCTACCCATTTAAAGGAAGTCAGACTTCTAGAGCAGTCTGTGTGTCTCATGTGGACCCTTCTCTCTCTCTCTCTATTTTGTCTCCTGCACACTCAAAGAGTGACGGATCGTCTGTCGATGTGCACATTAACATGGAACAGACACCTGTCCAGGTATGGGATTTTAGACCATTTTTGGTTGAAGCTTTTTCTTAATGGAATTATGTCTGAGTGGGTGGGAATGGGCAGTTGCTAAGCCCTCAGAAAGGCTTCCTTAATCAGGTGAGTACAAACAAGGCAGCTCATAACCTGGTGAGTATAAACAGAAAAATATGATGTCTGGAAACTTAGACTTAATTGTGTTAGATAATCAGGCTACTGTGAGGGAGAAAATGTAAATGCTTCTCTGGTGTATGTGATCATTGACGATTTGATAGTGATGAGTACTGTTGTGTTTTAATACCAGGCCTTTGGTCTTTAGTGCCACTTGGTTCTTCATTTGGTAGACCTTAAGTAGCCTTTACAAATGTCTAGAAATGGGGCCTTTATTTTTTATTTATTTATTTTTTTAATAAATAAAGGCCTGTCAGTTGCTGTAATGGAAACTGAAATCCTTTATTTACACATGCCAATACCGATTGGAGGAATTAGTTGAGCACTTTGAAAATCTGCATCGAAATGAAACTTTGTGGTTGATGTCTATGCAGGATACATAACGTCAGGAAATACTTAATCACTATGAAGTAATCTGTATCTGAATAAAAATTCAGCATTTAAATATTTTGTATTTCATCTTTTTGGAACAATGTAGACGTGCAGCAAGTCATGGCTGCAGAGTTTCTGGTACTTTGCATGTAGGCATTTCTTGTTAAAGGAAGACAAATGTTTTGTGATGCATGTTGCCCTCTTGGGGCATTTTTACTTCACTGCTTATTAGCCATTTGGTGCTTTCATTTTTAATCCCATTCTGTAACCATACATTTTTTATGTAGAAATGAATAGTAGGACATGGAGAGCTTGCATTAATTTCTAGTTATTTGATAGCAATTTTATCTTAAAAGTAAAAACACAGTTTTGGCAGGCAAGTAAATTGGGTGCTGTAGATATCCTCATTAGAGGAGATTGCTGGTGTAGCGCATCAGCTTGAGTGTTGAATTTCACATACGTACTTTTCCTTGGGGGTGTTCGCTTGATGCTATTTGTGCAGGTGAGCCCCCTTAAGCACAAGTACCACTTTTTTAAGAGGTTACAGAGTAATATTGTCTGGTTATGTTATACTTGGGCAAATAGAAACTTGGGGAATCAAATCCATGATTACAGGATAAAGCTCACTAGCAAACCCATAGCTTTACTTTTGTGTGCTAAGCTGCCAGACTAACAAAAGTCACCCTTCTGGCATTTGCTGCTGGTGTTTTGGTTATGTAGACTAGTGGTGTCCATGTAACAACTGCTGTCAGATGTTCTTTGTGTTTCACTGTTGCAGTCATTACATTTGGATAACCTGCTGGTAGGTTGCCTTCAGTCGGCCTGAATTCCAAAGTTTTGGATCCTGCGTCGGTTGCTGTCTCTTCTTCCGTGACGTCAGGTTGTCAGGTGTATAAAACGGGCAGCTGATGCCTTTTTCTTTAGTCTTTCTTGCCACGCGGTGCCCGAAGCAGAAGCAGTTCGCAAGTGCCAGTCGGCAGACTCCTGAAATTTTCGAATTCTAGTTTCAGAACTGAAGTCTTCACTTAAAGCTAAGTACCCCGTTGGGGAAACTTTTTCTTGCTCCATACCGATGTCAGTAAAAGTTAATTGCATTACTTGTGGGAAGCAAATACCTCATAAGGATTTCCATTTGTACTGTATTCCTTGCCTAGGCCCAGATCATAACGTGCCTTGCTGTCGGTTTTGTGCAAGATTTAACCAACGCACTATTAAGCGTCGGTATATCTTTGCTTCAAAATATTTTGGGAACAGATTTAACTACCCTGAAATGTCATTGGATAGCAATCAGACTTCACAAAAAACGCAAAGAAAAGGACAGACAGACCGAGGTCCAAAACCGATGACGAAGCTTCCCCTAAGCCAGTTGCCGGTTCGCCGGTACTCAGTGAGGTGCTTTCGAGTCGCAGGCTGCTACCAAGACCCATGTGGAGTCCAGCACGCCGCGAGATTCTCAAAGTATTGTACCCGCGGATGTCTCTCCTCGGATGGGTCCTGAGCCGCTGAGCAGGCACCGGCTACTGAGGGTGTCTTCAGGCCTCAGCATTTCTATGTAAAACCAACACCAGCTTCAAAATCAAAGACAAAAGCAACTTCTAAAGCTAAAATACCGACGCCAGCTTCAAAATCAAATACAAAAGCAACTTCTAAAGCTAAAATACCGACGCATGAGCCACGTGCTCAGGCCTCTATGCCCAAAAAACAGATGATCAAAATGGCTGAAGACCTAATTACCTTGATCAGGGGTTCCCAATCCCCTCCTGATAAGAGGCCTAGGCAAGACACTGATTATGAATCTTCAGGTCAGGTTTCTATTTCTTCTGATTCCTCTTCTGATCAGGAAGTTTCTATACCACCCTATGAGGATTCTGATGAAGAGGAATCCATCCCATCTGCATCTCCTCCTGAAGATTATTCCTTTGGAGAAACCTTGCATACTTTGAGGGAGCATTTTCATTGGGAGAGTCAGGATTTCTCAGAATCAAAAAAAGAGGCTCAGGGATTTCCTTCTTCTCCCTTAGCATAGGCCTTTAGCCATACCTCCTGTCTTAGACATTGTTGATGATGTGTTTTTGGAGTCAAGCTTGACTCCAGACTCCTTGCCTCTGACTTGTAGCAAGCCAGACGGGTAGTACAGGGTTCCTGATTCCCACAATTTTTTATTTAAAAACCTTGCTGCTGACCCTGAAACTATCTCACAGGGTCCCAAAGGTGTAAAGGCTTCAACAGCTAAAAATCCTACCCCCCTCTGATAGAGATTCCAGGGTGCTAGATAGATGGGGAAAGAAGGTTTATACATCTGCAACCTTGGCAATTAGAGCCTTAAACTGCCAGTTTCATATGCTTAAATATCAACAGCATGTTATGGGATTACTGAAACAGAAAATGATGTTGATTTCTGAATGTGTAGAAAATAAAGAATTACAGGAATTATTGCATGCAGCAGAACAAGTTGGAAAGCATACTTTGCAATGTGGTTTTGATTCCTTAGAGGCCTCCTGCAGGGCCGCAGTTACTGGATCTGTGATTAGAAGACATGCCTGGCTAAAAGAGCAAAATTTGCCTGATCATGTTAAAGCTAAATTGTTGGATGCACCCTTACAGCATGATACTCTGTTTAGTATTAAGGCAGAAGAGGTTTTAAAGAAAATGGAAGACAAAGCTAAGTCTATGCAAACTGTAAAAGACTTCTTACAAGTGCAGTCACCAAGATTCAGTAGACACTGGCCTACAAAAAATTGGTCCTTTCCTGTGTCTGACAGAGCTTCACGGGGCAAATCCAGACACCCTAAAGGCTCTAGATACCAGTCACATGATTCTTACAGGTCAAAGCAATGGGGTGCCTCTACCTCCAAATCTGGAGGAAATAAAGTGCAACCCTACAGTAAACAGTCTCAATGACTTCCCTCTGTCATCACCAAGCACGTATCTTTTGGCAGCTCCCTTAGGGGGAAAACTTGCACTTTATGCTCAAAATTGGCAGTTAATAACCCAGGACAAGTGGGTATTAAACATAGTATCCCAGGAATACAGATTTCATTTACACACACTGCCAATTCCAAACGGTTGCCCAGATCTGCCAAAAAAATCAATGGGCAGAGGCACAGAAACAAGTTACTTCCCTCATGGGTATGGGGGTATTCAGCCAGAACAGGAAAAAGGACAAGGGTTTTACTCAAGACTGTTCTTGGTACCCAGAAAAGTCCAGGCCTGGCACCCAATACTGGATTTATCAATTTTGAGCACATTCTTGGACATTCCAAAATTCAAAATATTAACTTTGCAGCAACTTCTGCTTATGCTGGGCAAGAACGCTTGGCTCGTGACTTTAGACTTAGAGGCATAACTGCATATTCCAATAAGGGAATCATGCAGAAGATACCTCCGATGTCCTTCAAGAATGCAACTGCAGTCATAACATGTGGGTTGTCCTGCCTCAGGCAGCCCTCGGTCGGCCGGATTCCAAAGTCTGGGTCCGACGTCGGCTGATGTCGCATTTCTCTCCAACGTCAGAGCGGCTGGAGTACATAAGCATCAGCCGACGCCATTTTCTTCAGTCTTTCTTGCCGCGTGGTGCCCGAAGCAGAAGCAGTTCGCAAGTGCCGGTCGGTCAGCTCCTCTATTCTACGATACCGAAGTCATCGAAAAAGCTAAGTACCCCGTTGGGGACCTTTTCTTGCCTCAGCCGATGTCAGAAATTACTGAAAAAGTTAACAATTGTCTTTTTTGTGGTAAACAAATACCTCATAAGGATTTTCCACTCTTACTGCCTCCCTTGCCTGGGCCCAGACCACGACGTCTCGGCCTGTGTAGCCTGTGCTCGCGTCAACAAGCGCACTCTCAGGCGCCGGGCGGAGTTCGCTGAAGATTCTTTCGGCGATAAATTTGCCTACACCATGCCGTCGGATCTTCCGACATCGCAAACACCCAAAAAGCGAAAAGACCGGGACCGACATCCACGCTAAAACCTAGCGCAAGTGCTCCGGTTCCCTCTGAGACGGTCTCTCCACCGCTCCGAACCGAAGACACCGCATTACCGACGACTCAGATTCCAGACATTACACCGCCAGTTATAGACTTTCCTCCGGATACCGAAACCGAGGAAATGCCCGAGACCATTGCTGTAGACAAGGTCACTCCTGCACGTGGAGCTGCCAGGCCTCCTATGGCCATGTCTATTAAGGCCTACACTAGGGCTAAGGCAGCCAGCAAAACAAAGCATATTACTTCTAAATCCTTACCTCAGCTGACTCCGGAGACACAAATTATGTCCATGGTTGCTGATTTAATTTCCATGATTAGATGTTCACAGGCCCATCCTGAGAGAGCATCCCAGCCTCCTCCTGATAAAAGGCCCCGGGTCGAACCCTCTGACCCTATTCCTTCAGATGAAGACTCTGAGGGCTCTGTCCACTCTGATAGCCAGGAAGAGCTCTTCCAGACTTATGAGGACTCGGATGCAGAAGATTCCATCCCTTCGGCCTCCCCTCCTGAGGATATTTCTTTTGGGGAAGTTCTGCACACCATGAGGGAACATTTCAAGTGGCAGGGTCAGGAATATTCTGATTCTAGGAAACGCCTTAGGACTTTCCTTAAGAAGCCTCAGCACAGGCCCTTAGCTATTCCTCCTGTACTTGATGTTCTGGATGATTTGTATTCTGACTCTAGTGCTACCCCTGATTCTCTTCCTCCTGCTCCAGCCAAGCCAGACAGGTATTACAGGGTCCCAGAAACTCATTCCCATTTATTCAGGGCCCATTCTGCTGATTTGGAAACTATTTCACAGGGGCCTAAAGGAGTTTCAGCCTCCACCTCAAAAATCCTTTGCCCTCCAACAGGGAAGCAAGGTCATTAGAGAGATGGGGCAAAAGGTTTACACATCCACTACCTTATCTATGAGAGCTTTAAATTGCCTTTTCATATGTTACAATATCAGGATTATCTCTTAGAAGATTTACAAAAACATTAGCTTCTCCTGATCCTTTAGACAGGAAGACTTTGCAGGAAGCTGTACATAACACTCAGCAAGTAAGCAATCACTTCCTGCAGTGTGGATATGATGCACTGGAAGCTTCATGTAGGGCAGCTATGACAGGGGCAGTGATTTGTAGACATGCTTGGTTAAAAGATCAACCTCTACCAGATCATGTAAAAGCAAAACTTCTGGATGCACCTTTGGAAAAGAACAAGCTTTTTGGTGCAAATGCTAAGGATGTGTTAAAGACCATCGAAGAAAAAGCAAAATCAGTTCAGACTGTGAAAGATTTCCTCCAGGTTCAACCCCCCAGATTCAGTAGGAATTGGCCTTCAAAACACTGGTCCTTTCATAATCCAGAAAAGTTTCAAAGGGGTAAGAACAGACGTGGCCGAGGAAGAGGCCAATACAGAGGCCCTTACAGGGGACGACAATGGCAGCCAGGAAACCAAAGAAGTGGCGAGGGGTTTCACCTGCCCAACAACCACAAACTCAATGACTTTCCTCTACTACCGCCTACCAGGGAACAACTAGAAGCTCCCTTGGGCGGGAAATTATCTCTGTTTGCAGAAAACTGGCACAGACTGACAAAGGACAAATGGATTTTGGACATTATAGACAGAGGGTACAGGTTTCATTTTCATACCTTACCAAGAAAACAAGGCATGCCAAACCTACCACAAAACCAAAGGGCAGAGGCTATCAAGCAAATCACTCTGCTGACTCGAATGAAAGCAATAGAAAGAGTTCCACAACAAGAACAAGAACAGGGGTTTTACTCAAGACTGTTCCTTGTTCCAAGAAAAGAATCTCAATGGAGACCAATACTGGACTTGTCCGCATTAAACACCTTTCTCATAGTACCAAAGTTCAAAATGCTGACTCTACAGCAACTCCTTCCTATGCTGGGCAAGGAGTCGTGGCTGATTACTCTGGACCTCAAGGAGGCATACCTGCATGTCCCTATCAGACACAGCTACAGAAGATACCTCCGATTTCTTGCAGGGCCAGAGCATTATCAATTCTCAGCATTGCCATTTGGCTTATCTACTGCGCCCAGAGTATTTACTAAATGCCTGGCTTCAGTAATTGCTCATTGCAGGCTCCAGGGTATACAAATCTACCCGTACCTGGACGACTGCCTCATACAAGCGGACGACAAATTGATGTTGACAAAAAACCTGGATTATGTCATATGATTACTTCAAGCTCTGGGATACACAGTCAACTTCCAAAAGTCAAGACTGCAGCCATCCCAGCAAATAATCTTCTTAGGAGCCAAACTAGACACAGCCTCTCAGATGGCTTACCTGACAGAAGACAAGCAAGAGAAGTTAACTCATTACTTCAAAGGTTTAGCAAAACTCACCCAGATGACTGCAAGGAGATTCCTACAGGCCCTGGGTTACATGGCATCCTGCATTCTACTGGTTCCATTAACAAAACTACACATGAGAAAGCTTCAATGGTACCTAAAAAGCATTTGGTCTCAGCACAGCAACAACTTGGAGACAATCATACAACTCATTCCATGCCTACAAAAGGAATTCCTATGGTGGGCCTCGGTGAGCCAGGAAAACACAGGTATGTCATTCAAAAAAACACAGATAACACAGACCATGACTACAGATGCCTCAGACCTTGGATGGGGTGCACACATGGAGGGCAGGTGTATACAAGGACAATGGTCTCCAAAGGAAACACATCTGCATATAAACTAAAAGGAAATGCTGGCAGTAATGCATGCCATCGAGGCTTTTCAACACCAACTCCAGCAAGGCCATTTAATGATACGGACAGACAACACCACTGTGATGTGGTACATAAACAAGCAGGGGGGCACCCACTCTTACCCCCTTTGCAGACTGACAATGCAGCTTTGGGAGAAATCACTGAGCCTAAACATCCAGTTACAATCCCAGTTTGTTCCAGGAAAAGACAATGTGTTGGCGGACAGCCTAAGCAGGAATTTCATAGATCCACACGAGTGGAGGTTACACCCGAAGGCCTTCAGACAACTCACTTGACATGGGGCAAGCCAGAAGTGGACCTATTTGCCTCTCACCTCAACCATCTTCTACCAAAATTTTGCACAAGGACATACCATCCAAAAGCTTGGAAAATAGATGCCCTCTCATTCAACTGGAACTCCCTAGCAATCTATGCATTCCCACCTCTGCCACTGATGACCTCAGTATTACTAAAGATCAAAGCAGAGAAGCCCAAGGGAATCATAATAGCTCCGGATTGGCCAAGACAACACTGGTACCCACTACTACGGAGCATATGTCACACCAGGAGGTGGGCCCTCCCTCAGTGGCCTCTACTTTTGACTCAACACAATTTCGAAACACTGCATCCAAACCTTCAGACACTGCAGCTAACAGCTTGGGAGATCCCATAAATAACTTCAGCTTATCTCTCTCTAAGGAAGTTCAGCAGATACTAACAGAGGCTCTAAGACCATCCACCAGAAAGGTTTACTTAGCAAAGTGGAAAAGATACAGCAACTGGAATACCAGCAAGGGACATGATGCCTCATTGTTGAACATCCCACTTATCTTGGAATATTTGGCAGATATGTTAAAGAACGGCCTGTCATATTCTTCCATAAAGATACATGCATCTGCTATTTCAGCTAGATACAACACTGATCCTCCTGTTTTCTCTCACCTTTTACTAAGACAATTCCTCAGGGGAATCAAGAACATTAAGCCACCAAGAAAGGCCCCAGTGCCAGCCTGGGACCTCAATTTTGTTTTAGAAAAACTGACTCTACCTCCCTTTGAGCCAGCAGCTTCAGTTGACTTGCAATTTCTCTCATGGAAGACAGCCTTCCTGTTGGCAATTACCTCAGCAAGAAGGGTTTCGGAGCTACAGGCCCTAATGGCAATACCACCCTTTATTATTTTCCACAGAGACAGGGTTTCATTAAGGACCAACCCTACTTTTATGCCAAAGGTGGTATCTAGGGTTTCTCTAAATCAAGCCATTCATCTGCCTGCTTTCTTCCCCAATCCTGAGAATAAGGGGGAAAGACTTTTGCATACCTTGGACATTCACAGACAACCGATACTACCTGGACAGAACCAAGGCCAGTAGGAAGTCTGAACAACTTTTGTAGCTTACGCCCTGCAGTCCAAGGAAAAGCAATTTCAAAACAGACTATTTCTAAATGGATTGGACATTGCATCAGATTCTGTTATTCCTTTCATGGAAAGGCTGTTCCAGCCAATGTCAGACCACATTCCACCAGAGCTACAGCCACCTCTACAGCATTTTTAAGAGGGGTGCCTACCAAGGACATTCTAGAAGCTGCTACATGGAGCTCCGTGCATACATTCTCCAAACACTACAATCTCCTCTATATTCCAGATCCAGAGCAGGCTTTGCTTCGGCAGTCCTGCAGGGTTTGATTGCCACACCATCTTTTTCCTAGAGCATACCTCCTCTCCCAGCTAAGCTATGGTATTCTACCCACATGTTATGACTGCAGTTGCATTCTTGAAGGACATGGTACAGTTTTGTACCTACCATAAATGTAGATGTCCGATAGACATGCAACTGCAGTCGGATTTTCCCTCCCTCCATACCCCTCTATGCCTAGGGTCCACTCCTATCCCTGTTACTCTTAGCTGGGGATATCTGTTATGGTGTATTTGTTTTATTGCTCATTTATTTGTTTGGAATCCTGTTTTTGTCTTCCAATTTGATTACAGCCTTCCTTGGAGGGCACCTGGCATCTGGGGCAAGAAACACTGAAGAAAATGGCGTCGGCTGATGCTTATGTACTCCAGCCGCTCTGACGTCTGAGAGAAATGCGACATCAGCCGACGTCGGACCCAGACTTTGGAATCCGGCCGACCGAGGGCTGCCTGAGGCAAGACAACCCACATGTTATGACTGCAGTTGCATGTCTATCGGACATCTACATTTATGGTAGGTACAAAACTGTACTTTTCAAGGCTGGCTTCATGCATTACCAATTCTCTGCACTGCCCTTTTGGCTTATCTACTGCGCCCTGGGTCTTTACAAAGTGCCTGGCACCAGTAATTGCATTTTGCAGACAAAGTAGTATACAAATCTATCCTTACTTGGATGACTGTCTCATTCAAGCAGAAAGCAAGGACATTCTTCATCAGCATCTGGCGTTTGTGAAAAGGCTTCTAACATGCCTAGGGTACACAATAAATGAAAAGAAATCCCAACTGGTACCCCCTCAAAAGATAACATTCCTGGGTCCAAGCTTGAATACAACTGCCCAGATGGCTTTCCTCACGCCAGACAAACAAGGGCAACTGACTATTTACTTCAAACAGATGACAACAAAAACCCAGTTGTCTTCCCAGTTATCTGCAAGACAAATTCTGCAGGCTTTGGGGTTCATGGCATCGTGCATTCTACTGATTCCATATGCAAGACTGCATATGAGGAAGCTACAGTGGTGCCTAAAAAATTTATGGAGTCAGCATTGTCACAGTCTGGAAACAATGATTCTTCTCATTCCCTGCCTACTACAGAAGTTTCTTTGGTGGGCAAAGACATGTTACCAGAACATGGGACGGTCTTTCACTCTACCCCCTGCCAGCCAAACCTTAACTACAGATGCATCAGACTATGCTGGGGGGCCCACCTGGCGGGGAGATGCATTCAAGGCATATGGACCCTAAAACAAATGCATCTGCATATCAACCAGAAAGAGATGTTAGCTGTTCAGAATGCCCTGACAACCTTCAAGGACTTGCTTCATCCAGGACAACGACTGATAGATGGACAATACCATGGTTATGTGGTACATAAACAAGCAGGGGGGCACACACTCGTACTCCCTTTGCAGAATAGCCATGGCATTGTGGGACACAGCCTTGACTTACCAAGTACATCTTCAAGCACAATTCCTGCCAGGAAAACAAAATACTCTGGCGGATGACCTAAGCAGAAACCTTATGGACCCTCACGAGTGGAAACTGGATCCACAAGTCTTCAGCATGATAACAAAGAAATGAGGGAGCCCGGATATAGATCTGTTTGCCTCTCCTCGGAATTGTCAACTGGACAAATTCTGCACAAGGACTTATCACAGACAAGCATGGAAGGTGGATGCCCTATCCTTCAGTTGGAAAAACCCATCAGTTTACGCCTTTCCTCCTCTGCCTCTTCTTCCCAAGGTCCTACTAAAGGTCAGACAAGAAAAAACAAAAATGATTCTAATTGCCCTGGACTGGCCCGGCCAACACTGGTATCCAATCCTAAGGAATATGTCTCAACTCCCAGCTTGGTACTTGCCTCAAATACCTCATTTACTGTATCAGCAAAAAAATCAGATCCTGCACAATCGGCTCCAAACACTGAACCTGGCAGCATGGCTGATCATGTAGTTGTTCAAACACCTCTCAGTAAACCTGTGATGGATGTCATTTTGGAAGTCCAAAGGCCTAGTACTAGAAAATTTTAAACTGATAAATGGAAGAGATTCTGTGCTTGGAACCAAGCACAATGAACTGACACAGCAAAGCCAGATATTACTCAGATTTTACAGTACTTGACTGAGATGCTTGACAAAGGCCTATCTTTTTCATCAATAAAAATCCATGCCTCTGCCGTCTCTGCTCATTACAACACAGAGTCACAGATCTTTTCTCACCCTTTGCTAAAACAGTATCTTAGAGGGGCCAAAAATTTAAGGCCTCCCAGAAGATCACCAGTTCCTGCATGGGACCTCAA
>NC_056743.1:672240299-672262799 GCF_019279795.1 Protopterus annectens | reverse complement strand
AGGTATGCCACAGAAATATTTTTCTTTTTCCAGGCCTTTGGTTGTCTCTGCCTTGGTTGGGTCCGGAGCCGCAGCACAGGCACCGGTTCTGAGGAGGTTTTTCGCACTACCAGATCTAGAAAAAAAAAAACTGATGTCTTCTCCTCCGACTACCTTTTCTCTCTGACTGATGGATACTCTTAGGCCTAGAGGCAGGGCCACTCCTAGGAAAACTACCTCTAGCCACCATTTTACTCCTGCTCTACCACCCCGGCCCAAGCTCAAATGCTTAAAATGGCAAAGGATCTTACCACCCTTATCAGGGGTAGGCAGGCCTTGCCTTCTAAAAGGAAAAAAAGACCTTTCTCCTGAAATACTGACAGAACAGGAGTCTGATTATTCAGAGTTTGAAGAGAAACAGCAACTTCTGATTGCTTATGACAATTCAGATGCAGAGGAATCCATTCCTTCTGCCTCTTCACCAGAAGAGCTTTCCTTTGGGGAAACCCGTAACACCCTCGGGGAACATTTCCACTGGGAGTCCCAGGACTTCCCTCTAAGAAAAGACTAAGAGAGTTTCTAGACTGCCCAGCACAGACCCTTGGCCATCCCTCCACTCTTGGAGGTGGTTGATGTCTTCCCAGAATCCTGACTGGTATTACAGAGTACTGGATTCCCACAAATACCTGTACAGAAATCCTGCTGCAGACCCGGAGGTTATTACACACGGACCAAAAGGAGCTAAGACTAGTTCTACAAAGAATCCTATTCCTTCTGGCAATGACTCCAGAGCTCTGGACAGATGGGGTAAAAAAGCATACACCTCTGCAACTTTAGCTATCAGAGCACTCAACTGTCAGTTCCATATGTTAAAATGTCAACACACTTTGGAACTATTAAAACAAAAGATTTCAAGCTTTCCTGACTGTGCCAATTTGAAAGAGTTAGCAGATATACTGCACTCTACTTGTCAAGTGGCTAATCACTCATTACACTGTGGATATGATGCCCTAGACGCCTCAAGGAGGGCAGCATTGTCTGGATATGTCATTAGCAGACATGCATGGTTGAAGGAACAACCTATCCCTGATCATGTCAAATCTAAATTACTTGATGCACCCTTGGATAAGGACTGCTTGTTTGGAGTAAAAGCAGAAGAGGTGCTTAAAAAAATGGAAGACGAAGCAAAATCTATGCAGACAGTAAATTATTTTCTTGAGGTACAACCTCCTAGGTTCAGCAGGAATTTTCCCTCAAAACACTGGTCCTTTCCTGCACCTAGCAGACAGGGACAAGATAAGCCCCGCAGGGACAGACCACCCAGGCTCTTATCCCAGGGACAGCAGAGAACCAAGCAGTGGACCACTTCCACTCCAAAGGCAGGGAATTCTAAGCCATCCCTCTGTGGCAAAAACTCTCAATGACTCCCTCTCTTCCCCTCTGCCCTCTTTTTACTTGCCAAAAACTAGGAGGAAGGCTCTCCCTCTGCAAAGAAAATTGGCTTTCTGTAACAAAGGACCAATGGGTCTTTTCGGGGATACAAATTCTCATTCAACGAACTCCCAATTCCAAGATGGTTCCTAGACTTGCCTCCAAATCAATGGGCAGAGGCACTGAATTGAAGTCCAAACTCTCATATTCCAAGGGGCAGTAGAACCTGTCCCCTCAGATCAAACCGGGAAAAGCTTTTATTCCAGACTATTCCTTGTTCCCAGAAAAGAGGGCACTTGGCATCCCATCCTGGATCTATCCATTCTGAACACCTTCCTGGTGGTCCCCAAATTCAAAATGTTAACTTTGCAGCAGTTGTCTATGCGAACAAAAAATGCTTGGTTAGTTGCCCTAGATCTAAAAGATGCCTATCTCCACATACATATAAGGGAATCCTGCAGGAAATTCCTTCTCTTCAGAGCAGGCTCACAACACTTTCAGTTGTGTGCGCTACCCTTTGGCTTATCTACTGCTCCCAGGGTACTTACCAAATGCTTGGCTCCGGCCATAGCCTTTTGCAGACGGAAAAATATACAAATTTACCGATGTCCTTCATGGATGCATCTGCAGTCATAACAACTGGGTTGTCCTGTCGTCAGGCAGCCCTTCAGTCGGCCGGATTCCAAAGTCCGGGTCCGCTTCGCTGATGTCGCACTTCACCCGGCGTCATCTCTGTTGGTCTTGGTATAAAAGCATCAGCCGGCGCCATTTTCCTCAGTCTTTCTTGCAGCGTGGCGCCCGAAGCAGAAGCTGTTCGCAGTGCGGTCGGTCGGATCCAGAGATTACTTCTACGAATACTACTTGAAGACTTCTAAAGCTAAGTACCCGTTGAGACTCATTCTTGCCTCAGCCGATGTCAGAAAAAGTTAATAATTGTTTAACCTGTGGGAAACAAATACCTCATAAAGATTTCCACTCTTATTGTCTGCCTTGTTTAGGCCCAGCTCACGGCAGTAGCAGCCTGTTCGGCCTGTGCTTCTTTCAACCGACGGCTTAGGCGTCTGTCGGAGTTTGCAGAACAGTTTTTCGGTTCTGATTTTGCGTACATTATGCCGTCGGATCCTCCGACTACCCAATCTGCCAAAAACGCCAAAGATAAGGACCGACACTCATGGTCCGCGGTTTCGGCGAAACCATGGTTAAGCAAACCCGAGTGTCTCGGTTTCGGCGAAACCGAAAACTGATCAAAGTACAGCTGAACCTATCTCTACAACTGAGGCCCTGCTACCACTCTTGAATCGGCCTCAGAAATTTTATCCACTACGGTGGTTGCCACTGACTTATCAGACACCATTCCCTTGGATGTCTCTACCCCAGCACGTGGTGCTGCTAGGCCTCCAGCAGCCATGTCCATTAAGGCCTTCGCCAGGGCTAAAGCAGCCAAGACTACTATATCAGTGCCTGTTTAACCCTCCACATCCTGGCCCTCTTCTAGTTCTCAAATGCTTACTTTGGCAGAAGATTTAATTTCATTAATTAGAGGATCTCAATCTCACCCAGACAGGGCCTCTGAGCCCCCAGAGAAGAGACCTAGGGCAGAGCCACCAGAGCGAGTGTCCTCTCATGATTCTGCTGTGAATCAGACATAACGGACCAGCCAGAGGCTCCTTTCTCCAATTTTGAAGATTCTGATGCTGAAGAATCCATTCCAGCTGCTTCCCCACCAGAAGAATTCTCCTTTGGGGAAACCTTACATGCCATGCGAGCAGTTCCAATGGCAGCAACAGGATTTTCAGACTCCAGAAAAAGACTTAGGACCTTTCTGCACCTCCCACAGCACAGGCCCTTAGCTATACCTCCTGTTCTCTCTGTGGTGGATGATGCTTTCAATGATGTCTGCTCCGCTCCAGATTCTTTACCCCCAGCCCCTGCCAAACCAGACAGATTTTACAGGGTGCCAGATACTCATCACCACCTTTACAAGGCCCCACTTGCAGACCCGAAACTATATCCCAGGGTCCCAAGGCAGTAGCGACCATAGCTAAAAACCCTATTCCTTCTGAAAGGGAAGCAAGGTCATTAGACAGATGGGGTAAAAAGGTCTACACTTCAGCTACTCTCTCAGCTAGAGCTTTAAACTGTCAGTTTCACATGATACAATACCAAGAGTTTATGCTTGATCAGTTAACTAAAACTAACCACTGATGAATCTCTTGATAAGAAATATGTATTAGAAATGGTAAATAACATACAACAGGTTAGCAACCATTCCTTAAAATGTGGTTGTGATGCACTGGAGGCTTCATTTAGATCAGCCATGACTGGCACAGTGATAAGAAGGCATGCATGGCTAAAGGAGCAAGCTTTACGGATCATGTTAAAGCTAAGTTGCTAGATGCTCCTATGGATAAGACAAGTTTGTTTGGTACACCTGCCCAGCAGGTTATGAAGAAAAATGGAAGAAAAGGCAAAATCTGTTCAAGCGGTTAAAGATTTCTTGCAGGTTCAACCCCAAGGTTTAGCAGGAACTGGCCTGCCAAAATTGGTCCTTTCCTGTCTCCACAAAATTTCAGAGGGGCAGGTATAGGCGTTGCAGAGGCAGAAACCAATCCAGAGGAGGTGCCTACAGAGGACGACAGTGGCAAGGTAACAACAGAGGCACAGACACAACCACTGCCACTACATCAGCGCAACCACAGTGACTTAACCCTAAATCCGCCTACCAGGGAACAAATAGCAGCTCCTCTAGGTGGAAAGTTAACCTTATTTTCAAAGAACTGGCACTACATAACAAGAGACAAGTGGATTTTACAAACCATAGATCAAGGTTACGGTTTCACTTCCACACTTTACCAGTCAAAGAGGAATGCCAAATCTACCTCCAAATCAAAAACAGAGGCACTACAACAGATAATGGAGTTAGCAAACATGAGAGCTGTGGAAAGAGTGCCAACAGCAGAGCAAGGAAAGGGTTCTACTCAGACTATTCCTAGTTCAAGAAAGGAAAAAGTTGGAGACCAATTCTCGACCTGTCCACCTTAAATACATACATCATTGTCCCAAAATTCAAAATGCTGACCCTACAGCAACTTCTTCCCATGCTGGGCAAGGAGTCTTGGCTGGTAACTCTAGATCTCAAGGAGGCATACCTGCACCCCCATTCGACCAATCTGCAGAAGATACCTCAGATTTCTTGCAGGATCAGAGCACTATCAATTCTCAGCATTGCCCTTTGAAGCTTATCTACTGCCCAGAGCATTCACAAAATGCCTGGCATCAGTAATCGCCATTGCAGACTACAGGGAATTCAAATTTACCCATACCTGGGCGACTGCCTGCTACAAGGGGACAACAAAAGCAAGCTGACAACAGATTTACAAAGGGTCATTTACTTGCTACAAGCACTGGGATACACAGTCAATTTACAAAAGTCAAGGCTGATACCATCCCAAACAAGGACATTCTTGGGCGCGGAATTGGACACAGTAAAACAAATGGCATTCCTGACTACAGAAAAACAAAAGAACTCCCTCTTTACTTCTTGGCACTAACAAAACTGAACAAGTTAACAGCAAGAAAAGTACTGCAGGCCTTGGGCTTCATGGCATCATGCATAATCTTGGTCCCATTTGCCAGACTACATATGAAAACTACAGTGGTACCTAAAGAATTTATGGTCCCAACACAGACACAGCCTAGAAACAGAAATCCCACTAATTCCATGCTTAAAGCAGGAGTTCCTATGGTGGGCTCAGGCATGTCAGTCAAACCCAGGCCTACCCTTTCGCAGATGTCAAGCAAGCCAGACCATCACAACAGACGCTTCAGACCTAGGATGGGAGGCCCACATGCTGGACAAATGCGTGCAAGGATTGTGGCCACAGGATCAACTTCACCTGCACATCAACCTAAAAGAAATGCTGGCAGTAAAACTGGCAATCCAAAAGTTCAAACCATTTCTCCAAGAGGGCCAGTTGATGATAAGGACAGACAACACCACAGTCATGTGGTACATCAACAAACAGGGAGGCACTCATTCATACCCCCTATGCAGAATGTCTTTGGAGCTGTGGACCCTGGCACTTAGCTACAACATCCAGTTACAGGCAATATTTGTACCGGGAAAAGAAAATACTCTAGCAGACATATTAAGCAGAACCACATCGGATGCTGCACCCGGACATCTTCAAGACCATCTCAAAGAAATGGGGAATGCCTCAGATAGATCTATTCGCATCACCTCTCAATCACCAGCTCAAAAAGTTCTGCACAAGGACATTCCACCCACTAGCATGGAAAGTGGATTCGCTCTCCTTCAGCTGGAAAGGCCTAACAGCATATGCATTCCCACCTCTTCCCTTGATACACAAAGTACTACTAAAAATCAAGGAAGAACGTCCAAGGATAATCCTGATAGCTCCAAACTGGCCAAGACAACACTGGTACCCACTGCTGAAGAGCATGTCTCGGAACAATATGTGGCCAATACCCCTGATGCCTTTGATGTTAACTCAGAACAACTACAGCATCATACATCCAAACCTAAAACGTTGCAACTGACTGCATGGAACATCACATAGCAGCAGCTAATCCAGAACTTTCCCAAAGAGTTAAAGACATTATTCTTGAAGCACGCAGACCTTCAACAAGAAGGAACTATGCTGGAAAATGGAAAAGGTTTGTCATTTGGAGTACGGAAAGAGGAAAAGATGTGTCAAACATAGGTATGCCTAACATTCTGGAGTATCTGGCCGAACTTCTTCATTCAGGCCTGTCCTACTCCTCCATCAAGATACATGCATCAGCTATTTCAGCAGAATACAGCTTTGATCCACCTGTTTTTCACCCTTTGCTCAGGCAGTTCCTCAGAGGAATCAAGAATGTAAAACCTCCAAGGAAACCACCATTACCAGCTTGGGACTTAAACTTTGTGCTAGAAAAGTTGACACCATCACCCTTTGAACCAGCAGCAACAGCAGACCTACAACACCTGTCATGGAAAACTGCTTTCCTACTGGCAATTACTTCAGCAAGGAGGGTTTCAGAACTACAGGCCTTAATGGCAGTGCAACCCTTCCTAATCTTCCACCAAGATAGAGTGTCCATGAGGACTAATCCTACATTTATGCCTAAGGTGGTATCCAGAGTGTCTTTAAACCAGGCAATCCACCTACCTACCTTCTTTCCCAACCCACAAAACAGAGGGAAAGAATACTGCATACCTTGGATGTACATAGACAGCTACGCTGCTACTTGGACAGAACAAAAATAGCAGAAAGACTGACCAACTTTTTGTAGCCTATGCAACAGGAAGGAAGGAAAAGCTATTTCCAAACAGACAATCTCCAAATGGATAGGAAATTGCATACGATTCTGTTACTCCTTCCATGGAAAACCAATTCCACAGAACATAAGACCTCATTCTACAAGGGCAACAGCCACTACCACAGCCTTCTTACGAGTGGCAACCAAAGACATTATTGAGGCGGCTACTTGGACCTCCGTGCATACATTTGCCAAGCATTATAATTTGCCTCTATATTCCAGATCCCGAGCAGGGTTTGCCACTGCTGTACTGCAAGGGATCCTAAACACACCATAATCTACTTTTATCCTCCTCCCTAGTTGGCTATGGTATTCTACCCAGTTGTTATGACTGCAGATGCATCCATGAAGGACATAGTACAGTTTTGTACCTACCATAAATGTAGATGTCCGAACTGGATAGCATCTGCAGTCAGGATTACCCTCCCTCCTTCCCCTCTGTGGTACTCCTAGGGTGTTTACCCTCCTAATAGCTAGCTGGTGGGGAGTCTTTTATGGTGTATTTGTTTGTATATATGTACATACATGCTTATTTTTGTGTTTACCTCTATCTTTTTGGAAACATTGGCATCTATCCAAATTTTAGCCTTCAAGAGGGCTACTGGCATCTGGGGCAAGAAACACTGAGGAAAATGGCGTCGGCTGATGCTTTTATACCCGAAGACCAACAGAGATGACGTCGGGTGAAGTGCGACATCAGCCGAAGCCGGACCCGGACTTTGGAATCCGGCCGACTGAAGGGCTGCCTGACGACAGGACAACCCAGTTGTTATGACTGCAGATGCTATCCAGTTCGGACATCTACATTTATGGTAGGTACAAAACTGTACTTTATCTGGACAACTGCCTCATTTAGGCAGATTGCAAGAAAAGCTCCTCAAGGACCTCCTCTTTGTCAAAACCCTCCTAAACTCCTTGGGGTACATCATCATTGAGAAGAAATTAAGGCAAACACCCTCCAGGAAGATCATTTTCTTTGGAGCACTGCTGGACACAGCATCCCAAATGGCCCTCCTATCCCCAGAAAAACAGACCTTCCTCCCTCTCTGTTTTACCCAGCTGGCTTCCAGACACTGCGAGGAAGTTCCTGCAAGCTTTGGGGTACATGGCATCTTGCATCCTTCTAATTCATCTGGCCAGGCTTCACGTGAGAAAACTTCAGTGGTACCTAAAGAACCTTTAGTGTCAGCCCTCACAATCTCTAGAGAACTCTCTTCCTCTGATCCCCTGTATAAGGGCCAAGTTTCTCTGTTGGGCAGGGGCCTGTGCCCAGAACAAGGGTCTTTCCTTCACCCTCCACCCATCTGGGCAGACAATTACCACCAAACGCCTCAGACGTAGCTTGGGGAGCTCACCTAGAAGGCAGGTCCACCCTAGGTCTTTGGGATGCCCAGCACCTTCCCTTACATATCAACCAGAAGGAAATGATGGCAGTACAAAAGGCTCTGACAACCTTCAAACCCCATCTCAAGCCAGGGGTTTTCCTTATCAAAACAGACAACACCACAGTAATGTGGTACATCAACAAATGGAGGGACCCAATCATACCCTCTGTGCAGGCTAGCCATGAACCTCTGGCTGACAGACTCTTCCATGGGACCACACCTGATAGCCCAATACCTACCAGGGATCAACAACACCTTGACAGACCATTTAAGCAGAAACTTAATGGACCCCCACAAATGGCAGCTCCACAGAAAAATATTTTTACAGATCACTCAGGGGTGAGGGACTCCGGAGGTGATCTCTTTATTTCGCATTTCAGCCATCAGCTGAGAAAATTCTGTACCAGGGAGTATCACCACCTAGCATGGAAGGTGGATGCCTTGACCTTCCCCTGGAACACCCTTCTTTGTGTACGCATTCCCTCCTCTGCCTCCTATTCCCTAGGTACTGATCAAAATAAGGGAGGAGAGACCAAAGGCCATCCTTATTGCTCCAGATTGGCCCAGACAACATTGGTAACCTTACTGCACAGCCTGACCTTACAGGCTGCCAGGTAGCTTCCCCTGATCTCAGACCTCTTAATTTGGGGGGTGGGGGGGATGCTGCACCCAGACTTGCAGACTCTCAAGCTGTCAGCATGGCTAATACTCTAAGGGCAAACAAGGGACCCCTTTTAAGCAAACAGGTCCTAGACATTCTCACAGAACCCAGGAGGCCCAGCACCAGAAAATCTTACACAGGAAAATGGAAAAGATTCTGCTCCTGGTGCCAGTCCAGAGGGGGGCAATACCTCATAACCTTCCATCCCTCTTATACTGGACTACCTAGTGGAGCTACTAAATAGTGGCCCCTCCTTCTCTATTAAAATCCATGCTTCAGCCATTTCAGCTCATTTTGATACAGAACAGCCCCTGTTCTCCCATCCTTTGATTTAAATAATTCCTCAGAGGAGCTTCTAATATCAGACCTCCCTTAAGGCCACCCACTCCAGCCTGGGACCTGAATTATGTTTTGGAGAAACTAACTTTAACACCCTTCGAACCTGCTGTTTCCGCAGAACTAAGATACCTCTCCTTGAAGACTACCTTTCTCCTAGCTATCACCTCAGCCAGAAGGGTTTCAGAACTTCAGGCACTGATGGCCATTGAGCCCTTCATCTTCCATGCAGACAGGGCCCGGAGGACTAATCACTCCTTTATGCCCAAGGTCGTGTCTAATGTAACTCTCAGCCAAGCTGTACATCTACCCACCTTGTTTCCTAACCCTCAAAACAAGGGGAAAATAATTTTGCACTCTGTATACATGCACAGACAACTCGGGTACTATCTGGACCATACTAAACCCTTCAGGAAAACAGACCAACTACTTATCAGCTTTGCCTCCGGGACAGAGGAGAAGCCCATTTCCAAACAAACCATTTCCAAATGGATATCACACTGTATTCATTTCTGCTAAAGATTACATGGGAATCCCCCCCCCCCCTGCCCAAGTCTATTCAAACACATTCCAGTAGGGCAGCCTCCACTTCCACAGCATTCCTCAGAGGAGTTCCCACCAGAGACATCCTGGAAGCTGCCACCTGGACTTCTGTCCATACCTTTCCCAAGCATTACCACCTACCTCTATTTTCTAAGGCTAGGACAGGGTTTGCCTCTGCAGGGCATGCTGACCCATTCCTAGGTTTCTTACTAATCCTACCACCCCTCTCCTCACCTTTGGGAATCTTACCACAGGTGATGACTAAAACAGTGAAACACAAAGAACATAGTACAGTTGTGTACGCTCACCATAAATGTAGATGTTCGAGTATATTCACTGTTGCAGTCCTGGTTTCCCACCCTCCTTCACCCTTGTATCTTCTTTCTTTAGGGAGACATAAGCTTCTAATGGTGGCTTTTAGCCACCAGGACCACTTTACCATATTTACTTGGGCCTCTGACTGGTTAGGGCAAGACAAACTGATGTAATGGCATTGGCTGCCTTCCTTTATAGCGCTCACTATCTGATGTCAGGCAGCAAGTGACAGCAGCAGATGCAGAAAAAACATTGACTCTGGTATTCGGGCTGGCTGAGGGCTACCACAGCAGGCATAACCCACAGGTCATGACTGCAACAGTGAATACACTCGAACATCTACATTTATGGTAAGTGTACATAACTGTACTTTATTCCAGGAACTCGTATTGGTACCATATTCACTCCTCTTCTTGGAGACTGGGCAAAGTAAAATGTTTTGTAAGTAGATGTTCTTCATGTTTCACTGTTGCAGTCATTACATTTGGGTAATCTGCTGGCAGGTTGCCCTCATTTAGCCTGATTAACAAAGTCTTGGGTCCTGCGTCGGTTACTGTCCCTTCTTCCATGATGTCAGGTCATCAGGGGTATAAAACATGCAGCCGACACCATTACATCAGTCTTTCTTGCCGTGTGGTGCCCGAAGCAGAAGCAGTTCGCAAGTGCCGATCGGCCGGCTCCTGAAATTTTCGTTTTCGATTTTCAGAACCCAAGTCTTCAACTAAACAGCTAAGTACCCTATTGGAGAAACTT
The DNA here is from genome assembly GCF_019279795.1 of Protopterus annectens. Classification (NCBI taxonomy): domain Eukaryota; kingdom Metazoa; phylum Chordata; order Ceratodontiformes; family Protopteridae; genus Protopterus; species Protopterus annectens. The sequence goes on along the minus strand of NC_056743.1, from coordinate 672,252,071 downwards.
TTTCTTGCTCCTTACCGATGTCAGTAAAAGTTAATAATTGTATTACTTGTGGGAAGCAAATACCTCATAAGGATTTTCACTTGTACTGTATTCCTTGCCTAGGCCCTGACCACGACGTACTTTGCTGTCGGTTCTGTGCTTTATTTAATCAATGCACTATCTGTTGTCTGTGCATTTTGGCTTCTAAATATTTTGGATCACGGTTTAATTATCCAGAAATGACGTCTGTTAGCAATCAGACTACTGGAATACCTAAAAATCACAAAGAAAAAGACAGAGACAGGCCATTGAGGTCCAAAACTGCCGACGACACTTCTAAGCCAGTTCGCTGGTACTCAAGTGCTTTCGCAGCCCCTGATACCTGCTACTTCTGATTCGCAGGCCTCAACTGAGACCCATTTGGAGTCCAGTATGCCGCGAGATGCTTCAATTATGGAACCCGCGGATGTCTCTACCTTTGATGGGTCTGGAGCCACTGTACAGGCACCGGCTTCTGGGGGTATATTCAGGCCTACATATTTGTATATTAAACCGACACCATCTTCAATATTAAGGCCAAAATCTCAGTCTATGTTTAAAAAAAAGATGCCTAGGCCATATGTGCATGCCCCTATGCCTAAAAAAACAAATGATCAAAATGGCTGAAGATTTAATTACTCTAATCAGGGGTAGCCAACCCCCACCTTCAAAGAGGCCTAGGGCTGAACTCTACTATGAATCTTCTGAACAGGATTCTATTTCTTCTGACTCTTCTAATGAACAGGATTTGTCTATACCTACTTATGAGGACTCTGATGCAGAGGATTCCATTCCTTCTGCTTCTCCCCCTAAGGATTTTTCTTTTGGGGAAACTTTACATACCTTAAGGGAACATTTCCACTGGGAAAGTCAGGATTTTTCTGAATCCAAAAAGAGGCTTAGGGATTTTCTTCTTCTTCCTCATCATAGGCCTTTGGCTATTCCTCCTGTACTAGACATTGTTGATGTGTTTTCAGAATCCAGTATGGCCCTTGATTCTGTGCCTCTAGCCCTTTGTAAGCCAGACAGATACTACAGGGTTCCTGATTCCCACAAATTCCTTTTTTAAAAATCCTGTTGCGGACCCTGAAACCATTTCTCAGGGGCCCAAGAGCATTGAGGCTTCTTCTGCTAAAAATCCTACCCCGTCTGATAGAGACTCCAGGGCGCTGGATAGATGGGGAAAAAATGTTTATACTTCTGCAGTCTTGGCAATCAGGGCTTTAAACTGTCAGTTTCATATGCTAAAATATCAGCAGAATATCATGGGTCTGCTTAAACGGAAAATGATGTTGATTTCTGACTGTGTGGACAGCAAAGATTTACAGGATTTATTGCGTTCAGCTAAACAAGTTGGAAAACATACTTTGCAATGTGGTTTTGATTCTTTGGAGGCCTCTTGCAGGGCTGTTGTTACTGGGTCTGTGCTTAGAAGGCATGCTTGGCTTAAGGAGCAATCTCTGCCTGATCATGTTAAAGCAAAATTGTTGGATGCTCTTTTGCAGCAGGACCATCTGTTTGGCAGTAAGGCTGAAAAAGTCCTAAAAAAGATGGAAGATCAGGCTAATTCTATGCATACTGTGAAATATTTTTTTACAAGTACAACCTCCAAGATTTAGTAGGCACTGGCCTACTAAGAACTGGTCCTTTCCAGTTCCTTCCAGAGCAGCTCAAGCCAGACCCAGACATGCCAAAAGCACCAAGTTTCAGTCCCAAGGGTCTTTCAGAACTAAGCAGTGGGGTGCCTCCTCTTCCAAATCTGGAAACAAGAAGACACCTCCCTGTGGTAAACAGTCTCAACGACTTTCCTTTAGAATTACCAAGCACTTACCTTTTAGCCACCCCTTTGGGGGGAAACTGGCACTTCATGCAAAAAACTGGCAACTTATAACCCAGGACAAATGGGTTTTAAATAGTGTCCCAGGGATAGAGGTTCCATTTCCACACGTTGCCATCTCCAAATGGATGGCCAGACCTGCCCCCAAATCAGTGGGCAGAGGCTCAGAAACAAGTACTTTCCCTCCTAAACATGGGGGCAATTCAACTAGTACCAGAAGGGGAAAAGGGACAAGGTTTCTATTCCAGACTTTTCCTGGTACCCAGAAAAGACAAATCATGGTGTCCAATTCTGGACTTGTCTACTCTAAACACTTTCCTGGACATTCCAAAATTCAAGATGCTGACTCTTCACCAGTTACTTCCTAAGGCAAAGATGCCTGGTTGGCAACTCTAGATCTAAAAGAGGCATACCTGCATATCCCAATCAGTGAATCTTGCAGAAGATACCTCCGTTTCAAAGCAGGCTTTTTGCATTATCAGTTCTCTGCACTGCCCTTTGGCTTATCTACTGCGCCCAGGGTCTTTACAAAAGTGCCTGGCTCCAGTAATTGCATTTTGCAGGCAAAGAAATATTCAAATATATCCATACCTGGACGATTGTCTAATTCAGGCAGAAAACAAGGCCATTCATCTAAAACATCTGGCATTTGTAAAAAGGGCTCTAACTTGTCTAGGGTACACCATAAACGAAAAGAAATCACAGCTAGTACCCTCTCAAAAAGTAACATTCCTGGGTGCAAGCTTAAATACAACTGCCCAGATGGCTTACCTTACACCAGAAAAGCAAATTCAGTTGGTGACTTGCTTCAAACAGGTGGCCACAAAAACCCTGCTATCAGAAGACAAATACTGCAAGCCTTTGGGTTCATGGCCTCCTGCATTCTTCTAATTCCACATGCAAGACTGTGTATAAGGAAACTTCAGTGGTACTTGAAACGTTTATGGAGTCAACATTCTCACAGCCTGGAAACAATGATTCCTATCGTACCTTGCCTGCAACTAGAGTTCCTTTGGTGGACAGAAGCCTGCCACCAAAACAAGGGACTGCCTTTCACACTACCCCCTGCCGCCCAAACCCTAACTACAGACACATCAGACTATGCATGGTGGGGCTCATCTGGCATGGAAGTGCATTCAGGGCAAGTGGAGCTCGAATTAAATGCACCTTCATATCAGTCAAAAAGGAAATGCTAGCTGTACAGAAAGCACTGACAGCCTTCAAGGACTACCTTCATCCAGGGCAACTAATGGTAAAGACGGACAACACCACAGTTATGTGGTACATAAGCAGGGGGGTACACATTCCTACCCCCTCTGCAGACGAGCCATAGCATGGTACACGGCCCTGAGCTGTCATGTACAACTACAAGCCCAATTCCTGCCAGGAAAGCTGAATATTTTGGCAGACGATCTAAGCAGAAATCTCATGGATCCACACGAATGGAAACTGGAACCACGGATTTTCAGCATGTTGACAAGCAAATGGGGGTTCCCAAACATAGATCTCTTTGCCTCACCCCAGAACTACCAGTTGGACAAATTTTGCACAAGAACTCCTCACAAAAAAGCCTGGAAAGTGGATGCTCTGTCCTTCAGCTGGGAAAAAACGATCAGTCTGTGCTTTTCCCTCTCTGCCTTTGCTCTCCAAAGTTCTACTAAAAGTCAAACAGGACAAACCAAAGATGATTTTGCTTGCTCCAGACTGGCATCGCCAACACTGGTACCCTCTCCTACGCAGTCTGTCAGAACGTTCTCCATGGCACCAGCCTCAGACATCTTCCTTACTGTCTCAGCAGAACAACCAAATTCTGCACCCTCAGCTCCAAACATTGAATCTTGCAGCTTGGCTAATCACATAAATTCTCCCTTAGCATCCTTCAGCAAACCTGTGATGGATGTCATTTGGAGGCGAGAAGACCTAGTACTAGAAAATCCTATCCTGATAAATGGAAAAGATTCTGTGCCTGGAATCAATCTCAAGGGATGACCACAGCAGTGCTCAGTTTACCTCAGATTTTGCAGTACTTAACTGAGATGCTTCACTTCTTCAATAAAAATCCATGCCTCGGCATTTCCAGCTCATTACAACACAGAACTCCCCCCTCTTCTCACATCCTCTGTTAAAGTAGCATTTCAGAGGGGCCAAAAACTTAAGGCCACCCAGGAGAGCTCCAACACCTGCCTGGGACCTTAACTTTGTATTGGAAAAACTCACTCTACCTCCTTTTGAGCCAGCTGCTACTGCAGACTTAAAATTCCTTTCCTGGAAAACAGCCTTCCATTTAGCAATCACTTCGGCAAGATGGATTTCTGAATTACAGGCCCTTATGGCAGTGTAGCCTTTCATCATCTTTCATGCGGACAGGGTGTCACTCAGGACCAACCCATCCTTCATGGCCAAGGTGGTATCCAGTGTGGCTCTTAATCAGTCCGTTCATTTGCCAGCGTTCTTTCCCAATCCACAGAACAAAGGGGAGCAGATTCTGCATTCATTGGATGTACACAGACAACTTAAATTTTACTTGGACAGGACTAAATCTCGAAGAAAATCTGAACTGCTGGTAGCATTTGCTGCAGGGGCAGAGGGAAAGGCTATTTCAAAGCAAACCATTTCCAAATGGATATGCCATTGCATTCATTTTGCTATAAGCACCATGGAAAACCTATCCCCCAGGGGATCAGATCCCATTCCAACAGGGCCGTATCTACATCTACAGCCTTTCTCAGAGGTGTTCCTACCAGGGAATATTCTAGAAGCTGCTACCTGGAGTTCAGTTCATACTTTCACCAAGCACTATCACTTACAGTTTTCTCTAAATCCAGAGCTGGCTTTGCCACTGCTGTTTTGCAGGGCCTTATAGCCGGTCCTAATACTGTATAAATCCATCCTCCCAACCTTAGCTTTGGGAATCTACCCAAATGTAATGACTGCAACTGTGAAACACGAAGAACATAGTACAGTTGTGTACACTTACCATAAATGTAGATGTTAGATTGTATTCACTGTTGCAGTCCTAGTTACCCTCCCTCCAGCCCCCTGTTTTTTCTCTTACTATGCCTCTCCTTTTCTACACTTAAAAGCCTTTTTGGTGTATTTGCTTTTGTTTGGAGGTATATATTTTTATGTTTAAAATTATTTATATATTTTGCTCCCCATTTGGGGGGCACCTGACATCTGGGACAAGAAAAACTGATGTAATGGCGTTGGCTGCATGTTTTATACCCCTGACTACCTGATGTCATAGAAGAAGGGACCGCAACCAACGCAGGACCCAAGACTTTGTTAATCAGGCCGACTGAGGGCAACCTGCCAGCAGATTACCCAAATGTAATGACTGCAACAGTGAATACACTCTAACGTCTACATTTATGGTAAGTGTACACAACCATATTTTCTCCTTCACTGAGAACAAAGTCAAAAAGGGTAGTTTGAAGGCTTAAGGGCTGAGACCTTGAGAAGGAATAGCTATGACTTGACAGAGTTCATTTCTTCCACATCCCTAAATAATCCTTCACTCCTTTTAATGCACTTGACCATCCAGTACCTTTCATCCCAAAAATGGTTGACTGAGTCTGTAAAAACAAAAAAAAAATAAAGTTGGGTGGAAGGAATCACAACAGGCATCTTAGCCCAAGAATACAGGCTGCATATTAAAATAAATTTCAGGAATCCCCTTCCCAGTTTCTAGAGAAAAAAATGGTAGCACTTCTTGTACAAGACCTGTTGTTGCAGGAAGCCACCAATAGTGCCACAGTCAAAGAAAGGCAAAGGATTTTACTTAAGTCTGTTCTTGGAATCAAGAAAATTTGACCCTTTGAGGCTAGTCTTAAGTTTTTCTCAAAACTTAATAAGAGCCTGAAGAATTCCGAAGTTTATATGCATTGGAAGCTGTCCTGCCTCTCCTCTTTCGTAAAGTGTTCTTGGTAATGGTTTGGATGGGAATAGCCAGAGGAGATGGGCAGCTTCAGTTTAAAGCAGAGGTTCCCATTCCAATTTACTTCCTTGCTCTTTGATTATGTACTGTACCCAGGGTATTTATATAATACCTAACTTCACTAGTTGAGTACTGCAAAACCAAAGGGGTTCACATATACCTGCACCTGGATGATTGCCCAACATGACAGCAAATCTGAAGATGACACAAGCACTTCCCAGACATCAGATTTTGTTCTCGGAGACATGGCTAGACACCAGGTCGGAAAGCTTTTTTGCATCGGTATAAAATGCCATGTCTTAGTGAGTGCTTCAGCTCCATAGCACAGCTACATCATATTATAGCAAGGGTGTTTTTAAGGATGCTGGAGTACTTGACCAGTTAAGACCATTGGATGAAGGTCATCCCATTTCAAACCTGACCTGGAAGCAGTGCCTCGTTGCATCACGCAGTTGGCAGATGGAAGGAATCAAACTTTGCAACCTGGGCTGCAAGAAGCAGCTCATTAACGGCTCAGAACCTTGGTCCTTTGTGCTAATTACAAGACTTTCACCTTCTGCACACTGCTTGTGATGCTCTGTGAGTACCTTAAGAAGCATATGGTGTCAGCACTTGCATCCTCTGAATTCTGCCAGCTTCTCCTCTCCTGTCCTGTATTAAAAACTGTGGACACAAGTGAATGGAAATATTGGAGCCTTGTTCAAATTGGTACCAGACAGTCTGACACTAAGCACAGGCTCATGTGGCACAGACTGGAGGGCTCACTTTGGTCAGAGGGTCCATGGTGTTATACAACAGGTTGCTGAGGCAAAGATATCAGTGTAAAGGAAATGATGACTGTCATTCTGACATTCAGAGCCCTGAAACAGATTTGCAAACCTGGAGTTTTGCACATGATCACAGATGATGCCACAGTGATGTGACACTGAGGGGATACAGACTAGGTGTGGAAAAATGGTTTATGATCCAGGAAACCTGTATGGCTGTCAAGAGTATCCCATGTCTCTTCTCAGGATAGCAAGCTTGGCAGATCATCTGAGCAGAACAAAAGCAGATCCTCGCAACTGGATGTTAGACAGTGATGTTTGTCTGGATTTGTTCCGTAAGTGGGGAGTGACAGAAATAGACCTTTTTGCTTCAAAAAACAGGCAATTACAAAAATGGTATATGAGAACACTGTAATGAGGGGTTTGGGCAACATGTGCTTTCTTTATATGCTGGGCAGGACTTGTTTCTGTACCCTTTTCCTACAATCCGTCTTCTACTCATGGTAGCGAAAAAGATAATGAAGAGCATAACAAAAATGTTTTTGATTAAGACAAGACTAGTTCTCCATGTTAGTGAATGTGACAAGGGCAAAACCTGTTAATACAGAGCAGAGAGTATATTGTACACCCCAGCTTGAAGACTGTAATGCTGGCAAGTGGGTATAATCTTGTTTTCATTTCCTTCAGGTGTGGTTTTCAAGGATGTGCTGCCTAATGTAAGGAAGGTTAAAAATCCAAATTACAAAGAAATTAAGCCTAGCAAAATGGGGAAAAGCTGCTTTTGTACTGAAGGAGAGGCCAGGACCTGTCCCATTCCTCTGTGTCCTTGGTCCTCTGCTACCTGTCGGATATTTTTCAGATGTTTTGCCTTAGTGGATGGATATGTATTTGCCTGCCGTGGAAGCCCTCCACTCTGTTCCACACTACCTGTAAGACATTTCTTCGGGGGAGGCATCTTGCACCTAAGGCATCCTAAGAGCTTTCAGCACCACTGATCTGTTGTGTTTTCAAATAGTTGCCTTTACCTTCCATTGAACCGCTATTTCTGTACCCTCTAAATTACTCGTCATGGAAAACTGTGTCCTTATTGACCATTACTTTTGCCTGGAAAATTTCATAACTACAAAGAGCCATTTCTCAATGGCAGAGCCACACTTTACGTTTCACAGTAACTCTTTCTTTGTGCCTAAAGTTATGACCGAAGTATGGTCGAGTCAAGCTGTTCACTTCCTTGTTTTTTAAACCTTTCATTCAAAACAAAAAGAAAAGAATCCTACATTTCTTAACTGTTCAGAGGTAGTTTAGATATTACTGGGACAGTACTGAAGGGCTACAAGTTTTGTTTGCACAACTTATGGAGGGGAAACCTGTTTTCAAACTTGGTGTCTCCTCCTAATTTCACAGCAAGTGAGACCACGTTCTGCAAAACACTGCAGTCATCACTGCCTTTTTTAAGAGCAGACCGCATTCCATGCATTCTTGAATCAGTTGCGTGGTCATCATTTCACATCTTTTCCAAATATAGCAACCTGGATATTTCCTCTGAGGAAAGGGTGGGGGAATTGCCATAGCTATCTTGAGAGGCCCCTTGCAACCTATTCCTCCTTGCGTACAAAAACTCAAAGTTTATGATCTTTGGGAATCTGCCCAGGAAGTTGTCACTATTTCAACAGTGGACAATTTTATGAATGTAGTAAAGTTGTGCTAGGATCTTAACATAACTGTGGATGTCCACTTAAGCAGTATCCTTTCACTCCCAGCACTCTTGTCTTCCTTTCCCTTTTTAGGATCTTTTCAGATTTGGGGTGGATATCCACATATTCAGCCCTTCTCCACCTTACAAGCCACACTTCTACCTCGTGTTGACAAAGTATCCAGAGAGGTAGTTTGTCAGGTCCCTTCTGGTTGAGCATCTTAGTCCAGTACCCATTTCATTCAAGGGCCTTTTTCTTCTCTGGTTTCAGACCATGCTACTAATGTGAACCATGGCAAGAATGAACTAAAGATGGAGTTCATGTGTGGACTTCTGTGTATTTACACAACATGGAGTGGGAAGGGTGCAGAGCTTTTGAAGTCTGGCTGGATGCGTGGATCTTTGGTGAGAAGTCCCAAAATGTTACCACTACTACAACACTGATGTACTCTAACATGTTTCAGGTAGGTTGCTAACATATCTGTACTATGTAGATGGTGAGATCAACGCTGATGCTACTTTTGCTTTGTGGTTTGTATAGCCACTGGATGTAGTGGACCCCTCCCGGCACTTCAGCCTTTTTGGAACCATATAAATTTCTGCATTTTGCAATGGGACAAATACCCTTCTTGACAGGGTGCTACAATTAGGCTTACCTGTCCCAGAGTCTTTGTCATGAAGGTGACTGTGATGGTGAAGTCTTTATATAACAAATTATCTTCTAGTCATCTGGAAACTACATAACTGGATGATGGGGATTCATTCACAAGACTTCATTTTTGGTAGCTCTGATTTTAACTTCGAGGTTGTAATCCTAACTGGAGAGAGAGAGAAAAGGGAAAAATAATTTTGGAGAAGTCCATCTTTGTGTCATGTACAGAGGATTTCCTTCACCCAGGTGGAATTTGTCTCTGTCCTCTGTGATCTTTTTCCCTAAAAGGAAATAGTCCAGAAGATGACTGCTGTAAGCCTCTGGATAGAGGCTTAGAGGTGAGTGGTTATTCTCCATTTGCTTTACTTGCTTGGCCTCATGGTATCTGTTATCTTAATGGCTTTGCATACCTCCTTTGAAAATGCTCAGTTTTATGTGACATAAACATTAGGTATAGGGTCATTTTTGTCAGACCAGCTGTAGTTTATGATCATTGCTGCTGTGGATTAGAATGGTGGATGCATCCCATTTCCCGGGGAGAGGCTTTCCCCCCTTCACTTGTATAACTCCTTTGTGTAGTCTAATAAGTGGTTGGTCAGCCCTTGTTCGTGACAGGTAAAACAGCAGTGATCAGTTGCTTGTTATGGTTAAGAACTTTTTTCTTTACCTTACAGGCACTGAAAAGCATGTTGAAGCAGGAACCTATATTAGTGAGGTTGAGGGAATTGAACTGTGGTGTAGTGTTTAAGCAGGCTGGGGTCATAAGCTTCTTACTCTTCATACCACTCAGCTTTCCCAGAGTTTACCTTGAAATGTACTCAATTCATAAAATTGTATGAATTTGGGACAAAAAGGCAAGGATTACAGTCATTGAATTCCATACATGACATTTTATTTTATAGAGGTTCACTTGTTTTTGTTAAAGTTTTAAGTGAATAGTTTGCCTCTGATTAAGTGAAGAGTTAGAAAACTGTGCCACCCTCCTCCACATGTATCTGGTACTGATGTGGGTCTGATTTTGAACCATTGTATGAGGCATTTTCGGAGTGAGAGCTTATGTTTCAGTGAATTCACCTCTTGGTGCCTATTCTAAACCATAGATAGTCTTAGGACTGAATCACTTCAGCAGTAAGTCATAACATATGGGTTTACCAACCTTGAATGTCTTCTTCACAAATTTTTAATCTGTACTTTTTTTTATCCGTTTAGGGTAAATGCTGGTGTCTTGCTATTTTTCCTTGCAAACTGAGTTTGTTTGCGAGGCACTTGTATGTAGTTATTGTTGCTCGGGGTTTCTTCAGTGATTTATATCTTAAAGCATTGCCAGAGTAGCTTGATCTGAAATGTCAAACTCTGACGGATTCTTTTTCTTGAGAATGAGAACAAAATATTTGATGGTGACGGAGGTTGCCATTTGCCCATTTAGATACAAGTTTACGTTTTTTTTCTCTCTCTCTCTCTCTCTCTTTTCCTCTGTAGCTTATCTTTTATTGAATTTCATATGAAGAAGTGAAGAGCAGACAGACACTGTAAAAATGAGATAAAGATGGCAAATATCAGCAGTCCTCTGAAAATTTTCAAATCCACAGACCCCAGTTCTGATTTATGAGGAGGGTACTATTATTTAGCATCCTGAAACGGGGGTGTGAAATGGTGTTAAACAGTGCCAAAATTTATTTCATTCACTATGGTAGTGCCAAAACAAAAGCTGTTTCTAATACCATTGTTGCTGTTTACATTGTGTACGATCCAAGGGTCTCAGTGGTGCATCAGCTTAACTTTTGAGTAGTGTTGCTTCAGGCTAGGCCCACAATAGCCACATCATATGATATCCTTGTTTTGTTGCATCTAGATTTATTAATTCACTTAGAGCAGTTTGAATAATGTAAAGACTGAGAAATGTTCTCAGAAACTCCTTTCATCGGTGGTGTTTTCATCTTTCTCCACTGTTATGTGATCTGAATTGCTAGGTTTGCCCCTTGCCAAAAATTAATTCCTCTGAGGTTCTGCTAAAGTAGTTTTAATGAATGCTTTTTGAGATTTTTACATTTGCCACTACTGCTTTTGTTGAGTCAACATGCTTCCTTACAGCCTTTTTTTGACCAAAAGACCATTTCTGAGGAGGATTTCAGTATAGTACAGGCAACCATATTGAAACAGTAAGGACCAGCAGATAGTAAATTTATTAGTTTAATGTTAGAACACAGAGATTTGAATATTTGCTGGTACCTGCAAATGTTGAAAAGGTAAGAAGAAAGATGCTGTTTTTTGATTACTTTAATGTAGTACACTTAAAGGGCAAAGATTCAAAGTTGTCTGTGCATTTTTTCCATTTATTAAGTTTTCTAGGTTACGAGAAAAACAAGTGTGCGCATGTTGTATAACTAAGTACTAACCTAGTTAGCTTAGTGTTTCATATGAGAGCTTTATAGTAAAGCTTTAATTTATTCTCTGATTAACAACTTAAGCCATTTTAAAGTTGTGGCAAGTCGGAGGTTATCCCAGAATTCAGTGGCTGCAGTGTAGAGAAAATAATCTTTGATAGGATGCAACTCTCTTGCAAGATGCTCATAAACATGTGTGTGTGTGTGTGTGTGTGTGTGTGTGTGTGTGTGTGTGTGTGTGTGTGTGTGTGTGTGTGTGTGTGTGTAGACCCTTGTACTAGCAGCTAGTACCCTTGGCCCCTATCTAGTAGTGCTGTTGGTGTGATCCCCGGTGTGAACTTTCTGTTGCCCATCCACTCATCAAGGTTCCTTTTGAAGAGTGATAGTGAGGGGCTCTGTCTTATGTAGATCGGGATCCTGTTCCATAGTAAGGGAAGTGTCTGCGAAGGGAATCTATCCCTCCAGCATGTTCTAGTCATTGTTG